>NC_137112.1:48648331-48703331 GCF_949357685.1 Gobio gobio | reverse complement strand
CAAATACTATGTGCCGACATTTGATACAATGCACTCATTCTGTACATACATGTTTTTACATTGTACTGACATGCATGTAACTCTGTAATTAGGGCCAGAGCACCGATGGTGTGAGACTCTATTGGAATTGCTCAGCGTATTATTCTTGTCCCAAATGAATCGTTTTTTTGAGGGCCTAAACATGCTCAAAAACTCACAAAACTTTGCACACGTGTCAGAAGTGGCGAACATTTACGTCTGATATGGGTTTCAGAATTAGGCGTGGCGAAATGGCTCAATAGCGCCACCTACAAAATTTAAATTAAGCGCCACTCGAGCTATGTTTCACGTATGAGTATGAATTTCGGTAGACACATGTAACGGCCCAATACCTACAAAAAAGACCCTCGGTGCAAAATATGAAAACCCAACAGGAAGTGAGATATTTTGAATTTTCTCAGCAAAATTTTTGCAGTTAATGGCATTTCCTGACGTCGTACTTTAACAAACTCCTCCTAGAGATTAAATCAGATCAACATCATATTTGGTCAGTCTAATCTAAAGGCCTTGGTGATGTTAAATTGTGAAGATCTTGAGTTTTTGCTGAAGGGCGTGTCCGTGGCGGCCTCACAAAGTCTGATGTCTCGCCATGACACAGGAAGTTGTTGTAACTCAGGTATACAATGTCCGATCTGCCCCAAACTTCACATGTTTGATAATAGTCCTGACCTGAAGACTCAACAAGCCAATATTCAGTTATAGTTAAAGCACCACCTACTGGCAGCAGGAAGTTTGGCACAATGAAGTGATGATTTCTCCTGTATTTACCCGCTTAAATGCATGTCGCCCACTATTCGCTGTTTTCCTGAGGCCACCGGCTTGCAGCTTTAATTACATCAATAATTACACTGACCCTTAACCCACAGTTAAACCTACCCTTACCACCAAACCTGTCCCTAACCTTACCCAATATGTACTTATTTTTAGATATAAGTCATGCCTATCATCATGACACAATGTGTCCCCCTAACTGAACATTCGGCAAACTTACGATTGAGAGCAAAAACCTTATTTCTGTGGATTTGGCCTTTCACATATTTAGCTCACGGAAACACTACTCTCTACAACGGTAACTTTAAATAGCACATTATCTTCAGAAATATAAATCAGAATTAAGGCAGACTGTGTGTAGTGTGTAAGACTGGGCAAGGCTTCCCCTGGCCACGGACTCTTCTGAAAACTTCTGATTGTTTTTGAGCTGCCCATAACTATTAGCTTAGGATCAGTATTCACTGTAATATTAGCATAATGGTGAACCATATCTGGCAAACATCTGTGTTTGCTCACCGAAAAAGTATTTCTGTTTACATGTTTATGCAGCGTTGAGCTAGCCTGACGTCGTCATACTCAATTCTAGTCAATTCCTGTCAGAATATGAGTCTGATCTGCTCCATTGGGCTGTGATTATGGGGTGTGTTTCAACCGAGCCAGGAAAGACCTCAATTGGATAGACCTACAACCAATCAGAGCGACGGAGAGACGCATAACGTTAGTTGTCAAATGTCAACAGAACTCAACTGACCTGTGTTGCCAAGTCCACGGGTTGAAGCGACCGCAATTATGTGATATACAGACCCAGAAATGCGAATTTTTATCAGGCAGCCCTGCCAAAATAACACATATTTTACCCCCCAAATGACATTTTTTTCCCGGAGAACCCCCTCGGAAAGCTATTGGGCTTGTTTTTGGCTAGTTTTGAGTAGCAATTGGCCGGGTTTTGTTGTAAATACTTGGCAACCCTGTCTGTCCGCACGCTGGAATAAGTAACGATAGAAGAAGAAGATGAGTGTAAACGATCTTTGCCGGTGTTGTAAAAAGAATTTAAGGGTACACAGAGTTTACTTACCAACACCATCATCATTTCTGAGAGAAATAGTAAAGGTGAACGCATATACACTCTAAAAAAAAAAAGGTTCTATAAGGCACCAAAAATAGTTCTTGGCTCGTAATCATAGGGGAACCTTTTTTAGTGCTATATAGCACCATTTTTGGTGCTTTAGTGGTTCTTCGGCGGTTCTTCAGAGGTTCTTCACCGGTTCTTTGACTAAGGTGCTATATAGCACCTCTGAAGAACCACTGAAGCACCAAAATTGGTGCTATATAGCACTAAAAAAGGTTCCCTTATGATTACGAGACTTTTTTTTTAGAGTGTACGAACAAGTTCTCCGTTTAGGATTAGAACAAATTCAACCCAAGCGGCTTTGATGACGTGGATGATGACGTTACTGTTGATCATCTGTCCATCATCGTCTAAAGCCCGCCCTGATGATTTCATTGGTCCGAACAGTTTCTGTTCAGGCATAATTACTTCTCTACGGATCAAGTCCAGACCGAACTGCCCGAGTAAAAATGATGTGGGCGGGGCTAAGTTCGGCTGGCATCCAGGCTAGCGTTGAGCAAATGTAGCCAATCACAAACATGTCTGTTGATTTTTATTTCTTTTGAATGCAATGACCAATCAGAGGTGTTTAAATTTTTTAAATATTGAGAAAATCTCCTTTAAAGTTGTGCAAATTAAGTCCTTAGCAATGCATATTATTACTATTATTTACGGTAGGAGATTCATGGAACATGATCTTAATATCCTAATGATTTTTGGCATAAAAGAAAAATTGATAATTTTGACCCATCTGATGTATTGTACACAAATATACCTGTGAGACGCAGGACTGGGGTTGTGCTCCGGGGTCACATGTGTACTTTACTCGCTTTAAGGGAAGCCTCAAATAAAGGGTTAATATTGAGACAGTCATCTGGTAGTCCCGCCCTCTCCATGGGCTGTGACTCACTGTTCAGCTGCCAGTCCCACACACACACACACACATACCCGTATGAGGCAGCATGCTGGTGTAAACTCATGTATATCAGAGTTCAGCTGTCTGAGAGAGAGAGAGAGAGAGAGAGAGAGAGAGAGAGAGAGAGAGAGAGAGAGAGAGAGAGAGAGAGAGAGTTTACTTTGGCGCTTGGTGACTCTGGAAGTTTGTTTGTTTGTGTATTATCCATAGCAGCTTTCAAGACTATAAAACATAATTTTATGAGGATTACAGTGTGATTTTCAACCTGAAGGATGTCAACTAGACTAATGCGAGATGTCTGAGCGAACTGTGTCCTGTCAGCGTGGCTCCATGTGTTCATCGCTCGTCTACAACAGTAACTCAGCGGTGGGAAGCATGTGCTTCAGACTACATAAAAGGAAGAGCTGATTCCTGGAGGGAAACAGCAAAAGGAGCGAGAGACTCTGAGGGAAATATGAGTTTGCCAACTGGCTGTGTCTTTCTTCCACCCACTGACCGCACTTTTAAAGTTCGAAACGTCAGTCTTTGTGGCTCTCCGTGTGCCGTCAACTGTCCAATTGACATTGTGCAGAAACGCAGGCGGTAATTGAATTTCATATTCTTTTGCTTTTGTTGTGTCTAGAATCAGTTATGCATGCAAAATAGCTTTTGGCTCTTTTTTCCCGATGTTAGAATACTTCCCCCCCAGTTTAACAGAACTTTAACTGTGAGCCAAGCAAGCAGATTGATTTCCACAAAAAGGGAGACACTGGTGTATCAAAATATTGGTTTGAGCGGTCCAACTTGTCAACTCAAGGCTCAACCAATGGCATATATTTGGGGAGGGGCTACTTTTCTGCCTGACCAATATGAGATGGGGCAGGGGTTGAAGGAGAGTTCGGGAAAACCAGTTTGAAACCAATTATTGTTTTTGAAGGTCATACACGTGAACGCCATACGTTGTGTTATGTTGGCATTTGGGTTTTTCCTGCTGAAAAGTGGCACTTTTAAAGTCCTTTCACACTGGACGTGATTTTGACGCGTGAATAATTTGCGCGATAGTTATATTTTTTGATCATTTGTTTGTGTAATGAGTGCTTCCACACCAAACCCGTTTGTGCTGTGGCAAAAAAACGATGTTTATTTTTTTTCGCTTCAATGTCGATTTTTTTTTTTTAACTCTCGCGGCGACAGAAAAGGCTTCAACCAATCACATACAAGGAAACAAGGTGATGAAATATCCAGTTGATGTCACAGGCTATCCAATCAACATTAACCTTTGCCGGGTATCGCATTTCTCATGAGATTACAGCTGTGAGTACATGCAAGTCGCTTTAGGCTACAGACAACGATAACATCACCTGTTGAGTTAAAACTTGTAGATTTTTTTTCTAAACCTTGTGTCTGCAACTATGCAAACTTGTCAACTCAAGGCTCAACCAATGGCATATATTTGGGGAGGGGCTACTTTTCTGCCTGACCAATATGAGATGGGGCAGGGGTTGAAGGAGTGTTTGGGAAAACCAGTTTGATACCAATTATTGTTTTTGAAGGTCATACACGTGAACGCCATACCTTGTGTATGTTGGCATTTGGGTGTTTCCTGCTGAAAAGTGGCACTTTTAAAGTCCTTTCACACTGGACATGATTTTGACGTGCAAATAATTTGCGCGATGGTTATATTTTTTGACCAGCTGTTTGTGTAATGAGTGCTTCCACACCAAACGCGAATGAGCTGTGTCCGCTTCAATGTCGATATTTTAAAACTTTTAAAACGTGTTTTCTCAGCTGTTGCCGCGGATGTTTGGGAATGTTGGAGCTCTGAAACGTCACAGACGTCGCAAATTCACATCGCGGCTGATGTGAAGGGTCTTTCTTGAGGACGTTTACATTCAGCGAACAGTTCATGCAGAAATTAAAAGGCTGTGTAGTGAAAATATCCATAAGATATAGAAAACATAACTATTTTACAAGATTCTGTATGGATTCGTACGATATGATTAATAAGAAAATCCTACCCTACATATAACTGTCAGTGGGGCGTAAACAGATTGATTGAAATTCAAATTTGCCAAGACGTAAAATAGGTCAAAAGTGCCATGAGGTTGCGTTGGAAACAGCATCACCTCCCTCAGTTTCTCCTGAAGCCGATACGGAAGGGCCTTAAACTGCAGTTCATGGACTGGCCACTAGAGGCAGACTCCAGAAGGAGCAGAATCTCATTGAGCTCATGTTAAAATGGCCAACTTTACAGCAGAAGAACACATGTTTACAGTCTGGGACAAACTGTGCTTTTGGTCTGTACGGCTAATGTTGCCCTTCATGACGACTGTGAGGGGGGGAATGTTTTTATAACTCATTCTTTTACATTATATAAAGCCTTAAAGTCCTGCATAATTAAGGGCGTGGCCACTTTGAGTGACAGGTGCCGTTTGTCTGCTGTCTGTTAGTCGTCACCTCAGCTCCGCCCACGTCCCGCCTCTTTGCCCATTTTCTGTTATCCGGGAGTGACACAAGATGGCCGCCAGCTCGACCCGACTTTACACTTCAAAACTGCTCTTCAGAATCCTATGAGTGACATCACGCCCATATTTTTTTTACAGTCTATGGTTGGAAATAAGTATTGTTTGCCTTTGGACAGTTGTTTTGTAGGTGTCCGTTTCAGTGTGTAGTGATTTGTGTGACTCAAAAAAGAACTAAATGCTATATTCTTCCCTCCCCAGTGAACCACACATGCTGAAAACATCAGACAAATGAACTTTCACTGATGTTCATTCAGGATGTTTGTTTTTGTCATTAGCAGTCCAGTGAGAGTTCTCTCACGACAGTGATGGAGTGAATCTCACAAAAACATGTCCAGGTCATATTTCACTCCAAAATCAAATCATAATAAGAATAAAAATACATATTAGCAAATAAAAATATAATAAATTACACAGTTATATTTTGAATAAAGTATTAAAGTGGTTAGGAGGTCTCCAACAAGAGGTTTGCATTCATCCCAGGTCAAAAAACACCCAGTCTGTTGTGATTACACCGCTTGCAGTGTGTGTCAGAAACAAAGCGTCCATCACCATATCTGAACCTCGGCTCCAGAGGCTTCCTCCTCATAGTGATAAGAACAGGAGTGGGTTTTATCAAATTCATTCAAGCCCTCATCCTTTGCAAGTGCATGCAAACTGTATTTGCTTTCGCAGTACAGAAAAAAAATGCATATTCTCAACATGTCGACAACACGAACCAAACTCTACACCTACAGCGGGTCAAAGCAGGCGTTTACGGAAGGCCAATGAAGACCATAGGCTGCCATTATTCAAATGTGTTCCAAATCTACATAAGTTTGTGCAGGAAGTAAGACTGGAATTAGTGACTCGTTTCAGGCAGTTCAGAATCAGTTCTTTCTTTTGGGAGACAATGACTCCAATTATTGTGCACATTGATCTTTGAAACTTTGCAGACATTTTAAGGCCTGTTCACACCGGGACGATTTTCGTACACGTTTATAGCCAACGTTTAACGCCTTGTGACTAACCAAAGGGCGCCAATGTGAGTGTGCACACCGACGCGTAAAAGCCTTTGGTTCGTTTGGGTTTTTTGTTTTGACGCGGCGAGTTAAAAACTGTCCGACCAATGAGATCGGCGCTTTAGTTGACGTGCCTGGAGCTGCTGAAGTTACAGTAAAACACCACTTGGTGGCGCTCAAGCACAAAACGCTCTTGCTGAGCACACACTGATACGACGAAGAGGAAGTGAGTAGACGAAGAAGAAGATGAGCTGCCAATGCTGCTTGCCCATGAGCAAAAGTGTGTGAATGGTGTTGGCAAGCACGTAAATACTGTCTCTCTACTTCTTCTGCGTGACAATCGAGTTTCTGAAGCGTAAAGTTGCGCCACCTTGTGTCCCGGGAGCGCCATCATCTACAACCCCAAATCAGAAAAAGTTGGGACAGTATGGAAAACGCAAAAAAAAAAAAAAAAAAGTGATTTCTAAATTTACTTTGACTTGTATTTCATTGCAGACAATATGAACACAAAATATTTCATGTTTTGTCTGGTCAACTTCATGTCATTTGTAAATATGCATCCTTTCCTGTCATTCAGACCTGCAACACATTTCAAAAAAAGTTGGGACAGGAGCAATTTAGGGCTAGTAAAGAGGTAAAATGGTTAAATAATGATGTGATTTGAAACAGGTGATGTCAACAGGTGATTGTAATTATGATTTGGTACAAAAGCAGCATCCAAGAAAGGTCTAATCCTTTAGGAGCAAAGATGGGCCGAGGATCGCCAGTTTGCCAACAAATACGTGAGAAAATTATTGAAATGTTTAAAAACAATGTTCCTTAAAGAAAGATAGGAAGAGATTTGGATATTTCACATTCAACAGTGCATAACATAATTAAAAGATTCAAGGAATCTGGAGGAATTTCAGTGCGTAAAGGACAAGGGCGCAAGCCTAAGCTGAACAACCGTGATCTCCGATCCCTCAGGCGGCACTGCATCAAGAATCGTCATTCATCTAGAAGCCATATCACCACATGGGCTCAGGACTACTTTGGCAAACCTTTGTCAAGTACCACAATACGTAGTTACATCCACAAATGCCGGTTAAAACTGTACTGTGCCAAAAGGAAGCCCTATGTTAACAGTGTCCAGAAGCGCCGTCGACTCCTCTGGGCTCGAGGCATCTGGGATGGACCATCACACAGTGGAAACGTGTACTGTGGTCAGATGAAGCAGTATTTCAGGTATTTTTTGGGAGGAATGGACGCCGTGTGCTCCAGACCAAAGAAGAAAAGGATCATCCAGACTGTTACCAGCAACAAGTCCAAAAGCCAGGGTCTGTCATGGTATGGGGTTGTGTCAGTGCCCTTGGCAAAGGTAACTTGCACTTCTGTGAAGGCTCCATTAATGCTGAAAAGTACATAGAGATTTTGGGGTATAATATGCTGCCTTCAAGAAGACATCTTTTCCAGGGACGTCCATGCATATTTCAACAAGACAATGCAAAACCACATTCTGCACACATTACAAAGTCCTGGCTGCGGAGGAAGAGGGTACGGGTACTTGACTGGCCTGCCTCAGTCCCGACCTGTCTCCAATAGAGAATGTGTGGAAGACCCCGAACTGTTGCCCACCTTAAGACTAGTTTGCAGGAAGAATGGGACAAAATTACACCTGAAACACTTCATCACTTGGTGTCTTCAGTCCCTAAACGTCTTTTAAGTGTTGTGAAAAGGAATGGCAACATTACAAAGTGGTAAATGCTTTACTGTCCCAACTTTTTTTGAAATGTGTTGCAGGTCTGAATGACAGGAAAGGATGCATATTTACAAATGACATGAAGTTGACCAGACAAAACATGAAATATTTTGTGTTCATATTGTCTGCAATGAAATACAAGTCAAAGTAAATTTAGAAATCACTTCTCTTTTTTTTTTTTTTTTTTGCGTTTTCCATACTGTCCCAACTTTTTCTGATTTGGGGTTGTACTGAATGTGCATGTTCACTCTGCAAATCACCAGTGGAAATCGCTTGGGTGTGAACATAAAGACACGCCGAAAAACGTCTTTAAAAACACTGGCAATAAGCGCGATAATTGTCCCATGTGCATGTACTACAACGAAAGGGGAACTTTAAGCTCACTTTTACCTCAAACATTAATGTGTGTGGTTGTGTGTCTGTTTGCTCTGGTTGAGAACTTTTAAATAAATGCTGGCGGTTAATATGATAATCATTCAGTATAATGATATGATGTTTTATGTAGGGCCACATTGGCACTGCCAACTGCTTTTCTCTGAAAACTGGAAATGAACCTAGGGTTTCAATAACCTGTGCAGAAGCTGTAATACAGATATAAATATAATATGATGAAGTTTTGTATAGGATCAGGTCTTTTATCTCAGAGCAAATTTCACATCACTTTCAGGGCTGTGCACAGCAACACAGTCTGCCGTGATCAAGTGAGTGTGTGTGCACATGGAATATTTCTGAATCCACATTATAAAGTTACTTTAAAGAGAGTAAGCACCCCCAAAAATGTCTTTACTTATCCTCATCATGTTGTTGGAAACACAAACTTCCAAGCAGATGTCCAAACTGCTCTTGTTGAAATCATTAAATGACCCTAGCGACAAACAAGCACCATAGAAGTAGGTCCAAGTTTCTAAGGTTTTATAATAATAATAATTTGTTACATTTATACAGTGCTTTTCTCTGCACTCAAAGGGCATTACATATGGAAGGGGGAATCTCCTCAACCACCACCAATGTGTAGTATCCACCTGGATGATGAGACGGCAGCCATTTTGCGCCAGAACCACACACCAGCTGATTGGTGGAGAGGAGTAGGGCTGGTCTGAGTAACATTTTTTGAGCTTCAAAGCTTCGGTAGTAATCAACACCGAATATTGGAAGCTTTGGAGGGAGAAAGCTGAACATATTATTCACGCGGACAGGGCTTATATTCTCAGAGAACAGACACTGCACACGAAACACACCAGTCTGTTACGTCCCAGTAACAAGCTCCTATATTTCACAGTATTATTAATTTAGATTGATAATAATAACATTGGGTAATAGGCTTGTTGCGATAGGCATAACACCAGTTTAACAGGCATAATACCGGCATTTAACACCGGTTACACCACGAAATGTATTACAAAACACCTATTTACAGTGTTCCCACTCTTTCATGAACACCAGATTCAAGGACTTGCGAGGACTTTTTAAAGCACCTTTTATTTTAAATCAAGCACAATAAATACGATAAAGGTGTGTTTGTTACTGTCAATATATAAAATACCTACTGTACCTGTGTCTATCATTAATGCAGTAATGCTAAGGCATATACTGACAACTAAACTACAATTTCTAATGAGGAAAAATGTCCAATTTTACAAAATCCAATGAGGAAAGAGGCTGGTGTACAAGAGCGAGCGAGTTTTAACGAGAGATGCAGTTTGCCGGTCTCTTATTCTTGCTTTTAACATTTATTTCACACTAGTTTTGTTTTCTTTTTTATAAAATCATTACTTAATTAAAACATCAAAATATAGAGATAATAATGTATACATGAATTTTCCAATTAAATGAAAAGATATGGACAAGTTAAATGTTTAGGCATAAAAAACATGCAAAATTATTTATTAAATCACCTGTACATGTACCTTTTTAAAAATCAATTTGAAGGCTTTTAAGACCTGCACATATTTTATATTTAACATATATAATTGCTGCCGTAATAACAGCTCATTTCAAATGTTTACGTAGCCTGGGAAAACCCAGACAACTTTCGGCAAATTTAGATTTGCTCTGCAAGAAGTCTGGCAAAGAGCCCATTCAAGCCCATTTCTAATCCCTCGAAATCGTGCATGGAAGGCCAATTTTTGTAATAGCATCATGCTACTCTAACAAAATGCAGTTCATGCTTAATTCAAGCACTTTCAAGGACAATGTTTGTTTTCAAGTACTTTCCAGGCCTTGAATCCATGCGTCTGAAATTCAAGAACTTTCAACACTTTCAAGAAGCGTGGGAACCCTGTATTTAAGTGAGTTTGTCACTGTAATGTTTTGTTGTTGTGTTTTTCATTTTAATAATAATAGGCTAATGAACCCACCATTCAAGCAACCCGCCCCAGAATTGGTGCTAATTCTAAACCGAAAGTAAAATGCACACGTCCGCCCGGCATTCATTGACGGACGCACAGTAATGTGATGGAGAGGGAACATTTTCTCACCGTCACATCCCTAACGGGTAGAAAGGAAATACATTTTGAGTCTATTAACATATTTTCCGCAACGTCAAACCAACGCAGCTTAACCCAAAATGCAAACCCAGGCATGCGCTGATATTCATCTTTTGAATTTTGTCAAAATTTGCCTTTTTCCTTTATCAAATACTCTAAAGAGAGTAGATCAGCATTCAACTTAATGCAAACTAAATATCTATTTATTTATTTAGTGCAATAATGTTAAGAAATCCAATTAGTATTTAATTTTATACAAGTCAGTGGGACTTAATACATGAAATATACAGCTATTTGAGGGTCCTTTTCTTGAGAAGCTTGAAACCCCCTGCAGTAGTTTTATGTGTGGGGCAAATTGAAATGTAAAGGTGTGGCGCGTATATCTGGCTATAGGGTCTACTTTCATTGTGTGGAGGGTCATTCAGATGAATGTCTCCTTTTGTGTTTGTACAAGGTTGGAACTACATGAGGGTCAGAAAGAGATGCCCGAACTTTTCCTTTATCTGATTTTTTGGCCCAAGTAAGACAAACATGACAACTGACTGCTTTTTGGGGGAGATTATTACCTAATTTGAGCAGGAAGTGGCAGAGGCCACGCTTGAATTACTCATTTATTGAAACATTTAGATTGAAGCCACATCTGCACCTCTAATCAGGGTCCATCCCTCTCAACAGAGCGGTTCTTGCCCATCATGCATTGAGTCTTTATATGACTGGCCACTGTGCACTTTAATTGCCTCTGCTCAGTAACTGATGTGTCCTGTCGTGTCACGATCAATGCAATGTTCCAAATAAAGCCAGCAGAGAGACTAGAGCTCTGGAATACAGCTGGAGTGCAGGTGAACAAGGGCACTAGTGCATTGTGGGAGAACAACTGTCCTCTATTACTTGCAGACCTCTCATCGTGCTCTTCACACCAAGAGCTTATTGATCCCACCATTCCAGATCCCCTCTCATAGCATGAGCAGCTGGAGGGATGGGTCAGATCTGTCTCCATATTAGCCTGGTCGGAGCCACCAGGGCCATACAGGACCAGGAAGAGTCACAACTGGTGCATTAGTTCAATCATTTTGAAATGTGTAGAGGAGTTTACAATGTACTTCAGTCAGGGTTGGGCAAAATTAGGAATTTAAGTTTTGTTTTTTCTAATTAACTCTTTCCCCGTTAAACACAGAATTTTCCGTTATTTGTGAGAAAACGCTTCCCTGCCAAACACGGAAAACGCTTCCCTGCCAAACACGGAAAACGCTTCCCTGCCAAACACGGAAAACACTTCCCTGCCAAACACGGAAAACGCTTCCCTGCCAAACACGGAAAACGCTTCCCTGCCAAACACGGAAAACACTTCCCTGCCAAACACGGAATTTTTCGTTATTTGTGAGAAAACACTATCCTGCCAAACACGGATTTTTTCGTTATTTGTGAGAAAACACTATCCTGCCAAACACGGAAAACGCTTCCCTGCCAAACACGGAAAACACTTCCCTGCCAAACACGGAAAACGCTTCCCTGCCAAACACGGAAAACGCTTCCCTGCCAAACACGGAAAACACTTCCCTGAAAAAACACAGAAAACACTTCCCTGCCAAACACGGAAAACACTTCCCTGCCAAACACAGAATTTTTCGTTATTTGTGAGAAAACACTTCCCCGCCAAACACGGAAAACGCTTTCCTGCCAAACACAGAATTTTCCGTTATATTTTGTGAGAAAACACTTCCCTGCCAAACACGGAAAACACTTCCCTGAAAAAACACGGAAAACACTTCCCTGAAAAAACACGGAAAACACTTCCCTGAAAAAACACGGAAAACACTTCCCTGCCAAACACAGAATTTTCCGTTATATTTTGTGAGAAAACGCTTCCCTGCCAAACACGGAAAACGCTTCCCTGCCAAACACGGAAAACGCTTCCCTGCCAAACACAGAATTTTCCGTTATATTTTGTGAGAAAACGCTTCCCTGCCAAACACGGAAAACGCTTCCCTGCCAAACACGGAAAACACTTCCCTGCCAAACACGGAAAACACTTCCCTGCCAAACACGGAAAACGCTTCCCTGCCAAACACGGAAAACACTTCCCTGCCAAACACGGAAAACGCTTCCCTGCCAAACACGGAATTTTTCGTTATTTGTGAGAAAACCCTTCCCCGCCAAACACGGAAAACGCTTTCCTGCCAAACACAGAATTTTCCGTTATATTTTGTGAGAAAACGCTTCCCTGCCAAACACGGAAAACGCTTCCCTGCCAAACACGGAAAACACTTCCCTGCCAAACACGGAAAACGCTTCCCTGCCAAACACGGAATTTTTCGTTATTTGTGAGAAAACCCTTCCCCGCCAAACACGGAAAACGCTTTCCTGCCAAACACAGAATTTTTCGTTATTTGTGAGAAAACGCTTCCCTGCCAAACACAGAATTTTCCACGTTTTCACTGTTACACCGTGTCCTAACTACACACGACGCAATATGATTCCAGCGATAAGCAACTTGTCTGTCCACACCAGACGTGACACGACTACAACAAATCAATCAAAAACCACAGCCAATCAGAACAGTGTGTGGGTACGGCTTTTCACTTTTGTGAAAAAATCCTGTTCGATTTTTGAGACAGAAGTGTTCATTGAATCGCCGCTAAATATCTAAAGACATTCATCACATATCATCCATTTTCAATGCCAAAATATAGGCCAATCGACGGACAACTAACAGGCATTAAGACTAACGTAAAGATGCCGTCAGTAATATATCTGTATTATTGGCGTGAAGTTTTGTGCACAATGACAAACAGGATTGCACAATTCTCGAAAAACAGCTTAGCTTAGCACAAAGACTGGAGGTAAACGGCTCCAGCTAGCCTAGCTTAGCACAAAGACTGGAGGTAAACGGCTCCTGCTAGCCTAGCTTAGCACAAAGACTGGAGGTAAACGGCTCCAGCTAGCCTAGCTTAGCACAAAGACTGGAGGTAAATGGCTCCAGCTAGCCTAGCTTAGCACAAAGACTGGAGGTAAACGGCTCCAGCTAGCCTAGCTTAGCACAAAGACTGGAGGTAAACGGCTCCAGCTAGCCTAGCTTAGCACAAAGACTGGAGGTAAACAGCTCCAGCTAGCCTAGCTTAGCACAAAGACTGGAGGTAAACGGCTCCAGCTAGCCTAGCTTAGCACAAAGACTGGAGGTAAACGGCTCCAGCTAGCCTAGCTTAGCACAAAGACTGGAGGTAAACAGCTCCAGCTAGCCTACTGCTCAATAAGTGACAAAATAACGCCAACATTTTCTCATTAACATGTTGTGATGTGTATAGTAACATTGTGTACTAAGACCAGCAGAGAATGAAAAGTTGCGATTTTCTAGACCGATATGGCTAGGAACTAGACACTCATTCCTGCGTAGTCGTTTACCTCCAGTCTTTGTGCTAAGCTAGGCTAGCTGGAGCCGTTTACCTCGATGTCTTTGTGCTAAGCTAGGCTAGCTGGAGCCGTTTACCTCCAGTCTTTGTGCTAAGCTAGGCTATCTGGAGCCGTTTACCTCCAGTCTTTGTGCTAAGCTAGGCTATCTGGAGCCGTTTACCTCCAGTCTTTGTGCTAAGCTAGGCTAGCTGGAGCCGTTTACCTCCAGTCTTTGTGCTAAGCTAGGCTAGCGGTGGGTGCGTCAGACATGGTGTGTATGGACTTCTCTAACTCTGGGGGATACGGTGAATAAGATTAAGTCACAAAAAGTTGGCGCGTTCCTTTAAATGTTGATAAAAAGGAGTGCATGAAGCTTGAATAAAACAGGTTTTTGCTCTTTCTTCTGATATATTGCATGGGCCATTACATTTTTGTGAAAATGATCAAAACCCCTGGCAGCTTCTTTTAAAAACGCTGGCGGGGAAAGAGTTAAAATAGTCATGTGATAATCTACTAAATGTGTTTCTCGCTTGAAATGACTCACTATGAGTGTTCAATTGTGAAAACTTCTCTGGAATAACTGAGAATCTTCATATTGCTTCATTTTACTTCCACGTACAACATTTGTACACACAGTTTGTTTAATACCTTGAGTAAACAACGTGTGCTAACATTCGACTTGTGACAGGACTAATGCTAATCACTCTCACTAAGATAATCTCGCTCTTATATACGATATATGACCTGTGAGTTTGACTTTTCAGAAACAAAATCAGCAAAAATCTGAATGATTTTCATTATTACTATTACATTTCATGAATGTTTTGATATATATTTTATATTGATAAGGAACTATTTGGGAAAATTTTGGGGGAAAGGTGTTTTTAATTGGAACAAAAGTGGGGGGGGGGAAATATAACACTCCATAAAAAGTAGATAATTTCTAAAAGCGTGTCTGATCCTGAAGCTGAGTGACGTGCATTATTGCGGTATTCTCCAAATCTGTCAGCTCTGCTGCGTGTTGAGACTTGTGTGTGTTGGCAAAGAGAAGTTGTGTGTGTGAGTGCGCTCATAATACAAGAGAAGAAGAGTGGGCTGGATGTATTTATGGTAAAACACTGTATTTAGCTTCAAAGTTGACAGATTTTGGTCTCTGGGTTTAATTAGGCCTATTTGACATAAATACCAGATCAAATGAATGTCTTTATTCTTGAATAAATTGGCACTGGATTCTCTCACTAAGTCTTCGAATGTCCATCCGGCTGCAGACCAGAGCTCGATCTGCTGAAAAGCACGTACTGTGGTAAGTTCACTGTTTACATTAGCACAGGCTGAGGCGTATGTCAGACCGCTCTTCACAATCCTCATCTGTACTTTGCTCTGTGTTGAAATATATAGAGTTTGGTTGGTTTTAATGCTGACCAGGCGTATATTTGATCTGTGTGTTTTAATCTGGGAGGAAGAGGCTGTGGAGACGTGTATTTAATATTATGCTTATTAGATAAGTTAAACTAAATATTTTGATAAAATGTTTACTAGATGTTTGTACACAAGAATGCATTTCCACATCTTGAATTTATTTGTGATTACAGTAAAATGCACTCCAGGGTGGAGTAAAATGCACTCCAGGGTGGAGTAAAATGCCCTCCAGGGTGGGGTAAAATGCACTCCAGGGTGGAGTAAAATGCACTCCAGGGTGGAGTAAAATGCACTCCAGGGTGGAGTAAAATGCCCTCCAGGGTGGAGTAAAATGCACTCCAGGGTGGAGTAAAATGCACTCCAGGGTGGGGTAAAATGCACTCCAGGGTGGAGTAAAATGCACTCCAGGGTGGGGTAAAATGCACTCCAGGGTGGGGTAAAATGCACTCCAGGGTGGAGTAAAATGCCCTCCAGGGTGGAGTAAAATGCACTCCAGGGTGGGGTAAAATGCACTCCAGGGTGGAGTAAAATGCACTCCAGGGTGGAGTAAAATGCACTCCAGGGTGGGGTAAAATGCACTCCGGGGTGGAGTAAAATGCCCTCCAGGGTGGAGTAAAATGCACTCCAGGGTGGGGTAAAATGCACTCCAGGGTGGAGTAAAATGCACTCCAGGGTGGGGTAAAATGCACTCCGGGTGGGGTAAAATGCACTCCAGGGTGGGGTAAAATGCACTCCAGGGTGGAGTAAAATGCCCTCCAGGGTGGAGTAAAATGCACTCCAGGGTGGGGTAAAATGCACTCCAGGGTGGAGTAAAATGCACTCCAGGGTGGAGTAAAATGCACTCCAGGGTGGGGTAAAATGCACTCCGGGGTGGGGTAAAATGCACTCCAGGGTGGAGTAAAATGCCCTCCAGGGTGGAGTAAAATGCACTCCAGGGTGGGGTAAAATGCACTCCAGGGTGGAGTAAAATGCACTCCAGGGTGGGGTAAAATGCACTCCGGGGTGGGGTAAAATGCACTCCAGGGTGGGGTAAAATGCACTCCAGGGTGGGGTAAAATGCACTCCAGGGTGGAGTAAAATGCACTCCAGGGTGGGGTAAAATGCACTCCAGGGTGGGGTAAAATGCACTCCAGGGTGGAGTAAAATGCACTCCAGGGTGGGGTAAAATGCACTCCAGGGTGGAGTAAAATGCACTCCAGGGTGGGGTAAAATGCACTCCAGGGTGGAGTAAAATGCACTCCAGGGTGGGGTAAAATGCACTCCGGGGTGGGGTAAAATGCACTCCAGGGTGGAGTAAAATGCACTCCAGGGTGGGGTAAAATGCACTCCAGGGTGGAGTAAAATGCACTCCAGGGTGGGGTAAAATGCACTCCAGGGTGGAGTAAAATGCACTCCAGGGTGGGGTAAAATGCACTCCGGGGTGGGGTAAAATGCACTCCAGGGTGGGGTAAAATGCACTCCAGGGTGGGGTAAAATGCCCTCCAGTCTGGGGTAAAATGCACTCCAGGGTGGAGTAAAATGCACTCCAGGGTGGGGTAAAATGCACTCCAGGGTGGAGTAAAATGCACTCCAGGGTGGGGTAAAATGCACTCCAGGGTGGAGTAAAATGCACTCCAGGGTGGGGTAAAATGCCCTCCAGTCTGGGGTAAAATGCACTCCAGGGTGGGGTAAAATGCACTCCAGGGTGGAGTAAAATGCACTCCAGGGTGGGGTAAAATGCACTCCAGGGTGGGGTAAAATGCCCTCCAGTCTGGGGTAAAATGCACTCCAGGGTGGGGTAAAATGCACTCCAGGGTGGAGTAAAATGCACTCCAGGGTGGGGTAAAATGCACTCCAGGGTGGGGTAAAATGCACTCCAGGGTGGAGTAAAATGCACTCCAGGGTGGGGTAAAATGCACTCCAGGGTGGAGTAAAATGCACTCCAGGGTGGAGTAAAATGCACTCCAGGGTGGAGTAAAATGCCCTCCAGGGTGGGGTAAAATGCACTCCAGGGTGGAGTAAAATGTCCTCCAGGGTGGAGTAAAATGCACTCCAGGGTGGGGTAAAATGCACTCCAGGGTGGAGTAAAATGCCCTCCAGGGTGGAGTAAAATGCACTCCAGGGTGGGGTAAAATGCACTCCAGGGTGGAGTAAAATGCACTCCAGGGTGGAGTAAAATGCACTCCAGGGTGGGGTAAAATGCACTCCGGGGTGGGGTAAAATGCACTCCAGGGTGGAGTAAAATGCCCTCCAGGGTGGAGTAAAATGCACTCCAGGGTGGAGTAAAATGCACTCCAGGGTGGGGTAAAATGCACTCCGGGGTGGGGTAAAATGCACTCCAGGGTGGGGTAAAATGCACTCCAGGGTGGGGTAAAATGCCCTCCAGTCTGGGGTAAAATGCACTCCAGGGTGGAGTAAAATGCACTCCAGGGTGGGGTAAAATGCACTCCAGGGTGGAGTAAAATGCACTCCAGGATGGGGTAAAATGCACTCCAGGGTGGAGTAAAATGCACTCCAGGGTGGGGTAAAATGCACTCCGGGGTGGGGTAAAATGCACTCCAGGGTGGGGTAAAATGCACTCCAGGGTGGAGTAAAATGCACTCCAGGGTGGGGTAAAATGCACTCCGGGGTGGGGTAAAATGCACTCCAGGGTGGGGTAAAATGCACTCCGGGGTGGGGTAAAATGCACTCCAGGGTGGGGTAAAATGCCCTCCAGGATGGAGTAAAATGCACTCCAGGGTGGGGTAAAATGCACTCCAGGGTGGAGTAAAATGCACTCCAGGATGGGGTAAAATGCACTCCAGGGTGGAGTAAAATGCACTCCAGGGTGGGGTAAAATGCACTCCGGGGTGGAGTAAAATGCCCTCCAGGGTGGGGTAAAATGCACTCCAGGGTGGAGTAAAATGCACTCCAGGGTGGGGTAAAATGCACTCCGGGGTGGGGTAAAATGCACTCCAGGGTGGGGTAAAATGCACTCCGGGGTGGGGTAAAATGCACTCCAGGGTGGGGTAAAATGCCCTCCAGTCTGGGGTAAAATGCACTCCAGGGTGGAGTAAAATGCACTCCAGGGTGGGGTAAAATGCACTCCAGGGTGGAGTAAAATGCACTCCAGGATGGGGTAAAATGCCCTGCAGTCTGGGGTAAAATGCACTCCAGGGTGGGGTAAAATGCACTCCAGGGTGGAGTAAAATGCACTCCAGGGTGGGGTAAAATGCACTCCAGGGTGGGGTAAAATGCCCTTAAGAGTGGAATAAAATGCCCCCCAGGGTGGGGTAAAATGCCCTCCAGGGTGGAGTAAAATGCCCTCCAGGGTGGAGTAAAATGCCCTCCAGGGTGGAGTAAAATGCACTCCAGGGTGGAGTAAAATGCACTCCAGGGTGGGGTAAAATGCACTCCGGGGTGGGGTAAAATGCACTCCAGGGTGGGGTAAAATGCACTCCGGGGTGGGGTAAAATGCACTCCAGGGTGGGGTAAAATGCCCTCCAGTCTGGGGTAAAATGCACTCCAGGGTGGAGTAAAATGCACTCCAGGGTGGGGTAAAATGCACTCCAGGGTGGAGTAAAATGCACTCCAGGATGGGGTAAAATGCCCTGCAGTCTGGGGTAAAATGCACTCCAGGGTGGGGTAAAATGCACTCCAGGGTGGAGTAAAATGCACTCCAGGGTGGGGTAAAATGCACTCCAGGGTGGGGTAAAATGCCCTTAAGAGTGGAATAAAATGCCCCCCAGGGTGGGGTAAAATGCCCTCCAGGGTGGAGTAAAATGCCCTCCAGGGTGGAGTAAAATGCCCTCCAGGGTGGAGTAAAATGCACTCCAGGGTGGGGTATAATGTCCTCCAGGGTGGAGTAAAATGTCCTCCAGTTGTCTTCCTACCAGTGTGAAGAATCTGGGGCCGGTTGCATAAACCGTTAAGAGTAGTCTTACAAGTTAGACATTAATTTTTTTCTTTAAGACTGTTCATAATTTTTTTTAATCAGTTACATAAAAACATAGACTGGCCTAATTTGATGCAAAAAGTAAGACTGAATGCCACTTGCCTAACTGCTAGTGGCTCATACTAGATCTTAAGACACTGTCTTAACATAATGGCTTAGTTTATGCAACTGGCCCGATCTGTGCTTAGTTTATTACTTAAGACTGGGAATTTAAATAAACCCTTAAACCAATGAACAATAGTAATAACAACACTTGCAACACCATTAAACACCACTACTTGTCAAGTAACTTTTCTGTTTTCTCTGTTGTTCATATTTCTGAATGGAGAGAAGCAATATTTTACCAGAAGCAGTCCTGGCTCTTTTTCTCTTCAAGTCAGAATCGGAGCCGAGTCTCCTTGAATTCAGACCTTACATGAAACCGTTTGATAAATGTGTGCTCTTTCTGTCTTCTGTCTTCATCACAGATGTAACATAAAAAATTAAACTTAATGTTGTAACTGCCCGTGTCCGTGTCTTCCCTTGACCAAATGTTAGGCCGTTTCTTCTTTTTAGTTGTCAAAATGTTTTATTCAGATAAGTAATCAATCACCTGTATGTGTGTTGCAGTTTTGATGTGGAAAATGGGCTGTCGATCGGGCGCAGTCCACTGGACCCCAGTCCAAGCTCGGGCCTGGTCCTCCAAGCCAACAGCCAGAGGAGAGAGTCCTTCCTCTACCGCTCAGACTCGGACTTCGACCTCTCGCCCAAGACCATGTCCAGAAACTCCTCGAATGCCAGCGAGCTGTGAGTTTTCACACACTAGTACACAAATAAACATAAAATATTAACGGGGCCAAGCGCAAAGAAGCCAAAGAGACATGCCAACATGGCTGAGAGTGTTAGACCAACTGCAACTATGAGCAATTAACCCTTAATCGTCCCTCAAGTAGGGCTTACGTGTGAGTCCCTTCACACAGAGAAATAGGGTGTCAAAATTACAACAGCTTGTCGCTGGGGCAGTACCCTTAAAAGGACACATTTTACCACAAAAAGGTTCATAGTAGGACCTTAAGGTACGTATTTGTACTCTAAGGTACTAATATGCACCTTTTAGGAGTAAAACAGGTACAAATATGTCCTTTTAAGGGTACTGCCCCAGCGACAAGCTGTTGTACCATTTTTTTTATTTACTTCTCAACTATACATTTATGCTGTGTTTTTGTGGGTATTTGATAGTTTGTTACCTATTTACTGCACAAATACTTAACTATGTCATAAATTGACTCATTAAAAATGATTTTTTTATGAAAAAATCACTTGAATGATGATCTTAAATAAATATAAATAGTTTTTGGACATTGCTCTGTGTGTTAGGGATAGAATACCGCCATCTGTAGGTTTGTGGAAAAACTTTAGGAATTATAGTTAAAGAGAGAGAGAGAGAGAGAGAGAGAGAGAGAGAGAGAGAGAGAGAGAGAGAGAGAGAGAGAGAGAGAGAGAGAGAGAGAGAGAGAGAGAGAGAGAGAGAGAGAGAGAGAGAGAGAGAGAGAGTGCAATGACCACATTATCCACTAGAGGTCCATAGGGAAGTTATGCAGAAGTTAAGCTGCCTTTCATCTTTCTTTTATTTGCCCTTTTCCTTCTCTTTCTCATGATTGTTCCATGTTGCATTTGTGCTCTAGTATTTGTCCTTCATTTATGTATGGAATTTTTTCAGATTTATGCCAGTTTTGTTGATTTTATTTGCCAGTTTCTATAAAAATGCTCTCTTTTGCAGTCACACACATGTGTGTGTGTGCGTGTGTGTGTGCGTGTGTGTGTGCGTGTGTGTGTGCGTGTGTGTGTGCGTGTGTGTGTGCGTGTGTGTGTGCGTGTGTGTGTGCGTGTGTGTGTGCGTGTGTGTGTGTGTGTGTGTGTGTGTGTGTGTGTGTGTGTGTGTGTGTGTGTGTGTGTGTGTGTGAGTGAACATGCTTGTTCCATATTGCATTTGTGCTCTAGTATTAGTACTTCATTTATGTATGAAAATCTTTCAGATTTATACCAGTTTTGTTGATTTTATTTGCCAGTTTCTATAAAAATGCTCTCTGTTGCAGTCACACATATGTGTGTGTTTGTGTGTGTGTGTGTGTACGTGTGTGTGTATGAGATAGAAAGTTCGTTCTACTTTGTGTTTATGCTCTAGGACCAGACCTTGATATAAATGTGGAAATTTTCAGATTTATACTGGATTTAGTTAAATTTTTTTGACAAAAAAAAGTGATTTATTTTTTATTTTTTACACTTTCCCATTCATTTTCAATGTGGGGTCAATCTGACCCCGAGGGACTTAAACAGTAAAAAAAAAATGTACACACCTTTAGAACAACCAAATCAAGCCCAGATTTTGTGTGCATGTTTAGATAGATTATTTAGGAAAAGTCACAGAGTCTCATGGCCCTGAGATGAAGGGAACACTTTTAAAAAATGGAGGAAAAGTCCAGTGGGGTCAGCTGGAGCCCAAGGGACGTTTAAGGGTTAAAGGCATTTTAAGTTGATTTTAGGCAAAATGGCGGAAAAATCATATATACAGTCACTAATAATATGATTTAGTGCTTTATCACATTTGACCAATAGGTGGCGCTGTGTCCAAATTGATGTGGTGTGGTCAGAGTGAGGTGACAATGACATTATGTCAAAGCATTGCAGAGATACAGCCTCAAGAGTCATTTTGGCATCATGGCTCAACTTCGTCGCTGCGATATATGAAAACGGTTTTGTCTGTTGACACGGAATTAATAACTTTTTTTCCGTCGTGGTCTGAAGATGTTACGATTCGATTTCGGTGAAAATCAGACAAAGGGTCTAGGAGACGTTCGAAAAAGTAGGTTTATAAAGGAAATCAAAATGGCGAACAGGAAGTTTGGCCACATATGGTAAAATTGGGATCTGTGTTCTTGGCATGACCCAAGGAATCAATTAAAACCAGTTATATGACAATAGTCAAATTGAATCAAAAGTTATTAGCATTTTTGGAAAATTCATTATAACTTTTGTCCACAAGGTGGCGCTGCCCGACACTTTTTGAGTACTTTCAGGGCTTGGTGACGAAGACACATACCGAGTTTCGTAATGATACACCAATGCATTCGTAAAATATAGCACCTTTTGACTAAATTCAAAATGGCCGACGCCCAAAATGGTTGATATGGGAAAATTGGGTATGATATGGCTTGGCGTGATGCCCCGAATCTAAAGAGATTTTGTGATTTTTGGCTAAAGCATTCTGAAGTTATCATTTGTACCACTAGGTGGCACTGCGCCTCAGGTCATGGTTGGCATAACACACACCAAGTTTATTCCGAATATGCTAAAGCGTTGCGGAGATATAGCCTGACTTTCATTATTGTGGGCACTTTGTCGATTTCATTCACACACTATTCGAGAACAGTTTAACTAATCGTCTTGAATCTAACATCGTTTTGTCAGCATAGTGTGAAGATGATCTGGTTAAAACATTTTTGTGGAAATTTAAGCTACGGCCTAGGAGGAGTTCGAAAAAGTAGTTTTTTCAGAAAATTCAAAATGGCGGGAATATTTTCATGACGGAAAATGACGTCATAGAGTGCAATCAGAGGAAAGGAAAAAAATATTTTGTTTCTATCCCTTATGGTTCAAAAGTTATTAGCATAAACATGAGTGAAACTTTGGACAGGTGGTGGCGCTAGAGGGATTGAGTACTTCAAATTATAACATAACTATATTTCATGTTGTTACGACCCGGCTCCAAAAACAGGGGCAGGACTGTAACACATGTCAAATAAGGATCTTTTAGCATTTTTTTGCTAACACTTATGGCATAAACTTTTAATTGGGTTGATATAATCCCAATAATTGACCATGCTTGAGTCACACACACACACTTCAACATTCAGCGTCAAAACACAACAATGGTAGCAGGGTTTTTTCTTATTATTTATTTTTATTTGTTTTATTAATAAGACCTTTACAATTTGATTTGCTGTTGTTATTGGGGTTATACTGACAAAAGACAAATGGCCAAAAATAGGAAAACAAAGCAATTAATTTATTCATGCCGCAATGCACTCTGGGAGTACACTTCCTCAGATCACAGAAAGAATTAAGTTGACAAAACTTAAAAGCGGTTTAACCCTAAAGCCATCTTTTGGACAAAATCGTTTTTTTTTTTTTTTTTTTTAAATACTTTCCTTAATCTGAGCAGTACAAGACTTGGCTACTTTTTCTAAATTTGCCACTTGAACACACACAAAAAAATTAGACTCCATTCTACAATGTTATGTGCTTGAAAAAAAGTCCTTAATCCCGCCTTCATGGACAAAAATGGGCACCCATAGGAATGAATGGAAAAAACTGTAATTCCGAGCATATTTTTTATTTTATTTGTCCAATAAAAATCAATAAATCCAATACAATGCAGATCATACATACACACAATTGAAGGAGTGAGCCTATACAACACTCTAAATGTGGCAAACACTCACACTCTCACACACACACACACACACACACACACACACACACACACACACATCCACAAAAGCATGGCATTGAAAGCCATTGAATGAGCCTATAAGTGATTTTAGTTTTTTATTTTTGTCAAATAAAAAACAGTCACTCACACATACACAAACGAAGGAATTAAATGAGCCAATAACTGGCCAATTAAAATAAATAAATAAAAAAGTTTAAAAAAAATTGTTAAAACATTGGTTTACAGAGTTCAGCCCATATCCAGCCACTGAGTTATATTGCCATCTAGTGGCTATTGATATTTTAGCTTTAAAAAGAAATGAAAACCATCATAGGTCCACCAGATGTCACCATCTGAAGTTACTGAAGTTAAAGAAATATTAAATATAACATACAAATAAGCATATTTTACATAAAAAATATGGTACTTTTAGAGGTAAATAAATTCATTAATACCCCATAATAAATTGATAGAATTCATTTTTATCAAAGATGGTGAAATAACATTTATAAAAAAAAATGTTGGAATAAAAAATCCAACTTATGTTTTCTATGACAAATTCCGCTTTTAAAGTGTATTCAACTATTTAACATGAAAACATTTGCACAACTAATTGACCCTAAGTTGAGAAAACTCAAAAATGTTCTGCAGCTGGTTGCCTTAAACTTTTAAGTTTTCTCAACTTTTTTTTTTTTTTTACAGTGTTGAGGGTTAAGTAAGAACAACTTGAGGCAACACGTTTGCACAATTGAATGAAGTAAACTGAACAGATGTGTTTTTACGGTGTATATGTATTGGAATTGAATTGAGCTAAAACAGATAATTGTATGAATATACCTTTTTATTTGCTTTTTTCCCTTAATTTTCTAGTTTAACCAATTAAAAAATAAGAACAATTGACATAAACTTAACTTACTTAGTACATTGAACTTAAATATACTATGTGTAATGATATTACAAATTATTTTCAGTTAAATTAACTTGAATTTTTAAGTTCACATTATAATTTTTTTTTAGGGCAACCAGTTTCCTCAATTTTTTTTTTAAAAGTAAATTTAACTTATCCGGGTTAACAGTGTATATACCACTGGATTTTGATAGTATTTACCATTTATTTATCATTTGACGCTTTTATTGAAAAATGTATTTATTAATATGGCACTCCCAATCCTCCATAGATTTTATTCATCAAATTATGTTAAATTATGTTAATGTTGAGGTTAAAGGGGATTTTTGACATCAGTTGTATTGGAATGTTGTTGCGAATTATTACATGTGCACCAGTCAATCATTTACAATAAGACTAGGAAAATTCTTTAACCTCTTAAGCTCTGGGAGCATTTCCGCATGGATTTGTCCGAGGCAAATGTAAAATCTTCCCATACACACACACACACACACACAGTGTCTCTAAACACACAATACTGCTGTCATAAGGGATACGGCTTTGACCTGTTATATGGCAAACCCAATTGCTCCAAAGGTCAAGGAGACCCATTACAAAATTATGTTTAAGATCTACCCAGTAAATGATTTTTTACAGAAACAATTTCATTTCGATGTGGATGCTCTTCTTTTCCTGAAACACCACATCATTTATTTTTTTATTGTGATATTACTTCTAAATTTGGGTTTGATATATATAGCTGAATGTCAGTAAGAATGGAGACAATACCTCCTATAACTCTAAAAGATGTCCTCTTCTTTAAATGTGATTTAAATTCATCCTTCTCTGATACTGTACATTTTGTTTTATTAATGGGTAAATATCATATCCATACTTGTAAATGGAAAAAATGTAAGCCCTCATTTAATATATTTCTATGTGAGTTTATTAAAATGTTTCAGAGCTTCAAATGTTTCAAGAAACATAATCAGAAGTTTGAAACCTTATGTTTCTCTTTGTCAAAGTATTTATTATTGTAGTTTTTTTTTAAATGTTTTTTAGGGCTACCTTTTTGTGTCAAACCTTTGCTCCTTGTGCTCTTGCTTTTTTTTAAATTGATTTATTTTTATTCCTGTGTAAAGTCATACTCTGTGTTTGTTCTAATAGAAGTGTCTTACGTTGTTGGTTGTTCCCTGTCTTGTTATGTATATATTGCAATAAAAAAATTAGTTTTTTTAAATAAAATTTAAAAAATACTGGTGTCATTTTACAGGAAACCCTCTGAAGTTTCATAAACCACTGCTAAAAGTGATGCACATGTGAGTATATGTTGTCTGAGCTGTAATAACCCCCCAAAAAAGAGGCGTTTTTTTTATTTTTTTGGTTATAAGTTCAGTTTTGAAAGTGTGTAACTCAGGCCCTGTGAGCTCTAGCACCCTGCAGACAGTTCCGGCTGTAAACACTAGATTACAGCAAATACTGGAGAAAAGAGTTTAGTCTGGATCATGTGTGCCAGATTTATTCAAATGGATCTGAATGGAGGAATATTACTGCCATCTAGTGTTTACAGCCGGAACTGTCTGCAGGGTGCTAGAGCTCACAGGGCCTGAGTTACACACTTTCAACAATGAATCTATAACCAAAAAAATCTAAAAGTGTCTCTTTTTTGGGGGGGTTATTACAGCTCAGACAACATATCCTCACATGTTTATCACTTTTAGCTGTAAATTTGGTCAATATTGATTTCTTGTTAAATTATTAATCTGATCGTGACTGTTGACTTCTCTTTTGCAGTCATGGGGAGGACATGATCGTAACGCCTTTTGCACAGGTCAGTTGGGTGCTAAATGTGCACATGTGTATATATACACACTTATTTGTATCCTTTGTGAAATTACAAATCTTATAGAAATATATATTTCACAAAGGTTTAAAATAATTGTGCAAGGCTCTATGTGCATTCTATTGAGTAGATAAATGTGTAACACTTACACACATGTCTTACAGTGGTGTAACAACTGTCAATCTGTCTCGTTTGTGTGTGTGTGTGTGTGTGTGTGTGTGTGTGTGTGTGTGTGTGTGTGTGTGTGTGTGTGTGTGTGTGTGTGTGTGTGTGTGTGTGTGTGTGTGTGTAGGTTCTTGCCAGTCTGCGTACCGTGAGGGGTAACGTTGCAGCTTTAACCCACATGCAAGATAAAAGCAACAAGTGAGTCTATAGTCAAAACATATTCAGCCAGAGAATGGAAGGATTAATGGAATAAAGATTGTCACATGAGGTCTCTTCAATCTCATTTATCAGGAGACCGTCATGCACTATCCCTCAATCTGCCTGTAACACAAACCCGTCTGGTGAGTGGAAGAACACGAGCTGCTCTAGCCAAAGATGAGGATTTGTTTTCTTGCTGTAGACCTCAGGCAGATTTGATAGACGTAAAGGTTTGAACATCTGAGTAGTCCCCAGAAACGAAGATGATGTATTTAAAGGGTTAGTTCACCCAAAAATGAAAATTCTGTCATTAATTCCTCACCCTCATGTGGTTGGACACCCGTCAGACCTCCGTTCATCTTCAGACACAAATGAAGATATTTTAGTGTAAAGCTGATGCTGAGAAAGGCTTCAGATAGGCCTCCATTGGCATTCAGTACATTTACACTCACAAGACCCATAAAAGGCTCTTAAAACGCCGTTACAAAGTCCATCTCACCACAGTGACTCTACAATAATTTTACGATGCGACGCCAATAGTTTTTGTACGCAAAAAAAATCAAAATAACACCTTTATCCAGCTTGTTCTTGTCTTCCGTGTGTGTCTCCACGACGCATGCGCGAGAATATGAGCAGATCCGGCGTTCGGGAATCCATGAAATGCACACTTTAGCCCCATTTTGAGAACTACGGCGAGTCCTAAAGCACGATCAGTGTAGAATTCAACAGCTGAGAGACGCGCGTCTTCCTCTGCTCGTAAACAAATCTCTTCTGGGTCATGTGTCCGAACGCCGGATCTGCGTCATATTCTCGCGCATGCGTCGTGGAGACACACACGGAAGACAAGAACAAGCTGGATAAAGGAGTTATTATGATTTTTTTTGCGCACAAAAACTATTGTCGTCGCATCGTAAGATTATTGTAGAGTCACTGTGGTGAGATGGACTTTGTAACGGCGTTTTAAGAGCCTTTTATGGGTCTTGTGAGTGTAAATGTACTGAATGTCAATGGAGGCCTATCTGAAGCCTTTATCAGCATCAGCTTTACACTAAAATATCTTCATTTGTGTCTGAAGATGAACGGAGGTCTGACGGGTGTCCAACCACATGAGGGTGAGGAATTAATGACAGAATTTTCATTTTTGGGTGAACTAACCCTTTAAGGCTTATTCTACGATTATGTAATCGAACGAGGACTGCTCTGACATCTGAGGTTTGTTTTTCTAGATGAATCCTATCAGAAACTCGCTGTGGAGACTCTTGAAGAGCTGGACTGGTGTTTGGACCAGCTGGAGACCCTGCAGACGCGTCACTCTGTCAGTGAAATGGCCTCCAATAAGGTATTTAAACCAATTTTCCGTCCAAAAAAATATCATAAAAATGCATGCATAAAATTAAATATAAATAAATTAGGGCTGTCAAAAGATTAATCGCATCCAAAATAAAAGTTTGTGTTTACATAATATATGTGTGTGTACTCTGTTAATTATTATTTATATATAAATACACACACAAGCATGCATATATTTAAGAAAAAATATTATTTTTATATATAAAACATTTATATATATTATAGATTATACAAATGTATATACATGCAAATATTTCTTAAATATATACATGAATGTGTGTGTATTTATATATAAATAATAATTAACAGAGTACACACACATATATTATGTAAACTCAAACTTTTATTTTGGATGCGATTAATCGCGATTAATCTTTTGACAGCCCTAAAATAAATCAAAGCACTGTAAAATATTAGTTTTGGTTTTAAGAAAACCGCTAGTACTAATACTGACAAGTCCAACAACCGATATATTCCGACTCTGATGGAGTGGGGGGGCACTTGAGGTGGCCAATTACATTTTGGGGGTAGCCAAATGTATATTTGTATATTTGAATGCTATACTTTATTATTAAAACCAGTCATAAGCAGTGTTGGGGGTAACGCATTACAAGTAACAAGTAATCAGATTACTTTTTCAAGTAACTAGTAAAGTAACGCATTACTTTTCAAATTTACAACAAAATATCTGAGTTACTTTTTCACATTAATTTGACTGACAGCTCTCCTGCCCCCATGTTGAGTTAGTGCAGAGGTGTGTGTGTGTGTGTGTGCGTGTGTGTGTGTGTGTGTGTGTGTGAACATGATGGTTATTGTAGTTCTAGACTAAATGTGAGCATTTATTTATCTCACTTGCACAATAAAGATTCAGTCCTCCTCAAAATGATTAAAATCAGTCAAATGCAAAATCAGAGTAATATGCAAACCTCCAATATATAAATGTTGAATAAAACAAATATTTGTATGCATTTAATCTACCTTTATTGACTAATGTTGTGCTGCTGACCTTCGATGATTCAGTTAAACCATGAGCAAATATTACTAGATTTTAAAACTTTTTTCTCCTGCGTCCGATTCTTCCATTATCCAGAATGGCAGCACAGTTTTACCTCAGCCTGGGGCTTATTATTTCAATTTTGGTATGAAGAGGTCTTTACAATTGCACAAAAATAGAACTTTTTTTGCTATTAAAAAAAACAAACCCAGCCCAGGTGAGGAAAAAGCTCACGAGGAAAAACGTAACGCATTACTTTTCTTCAAAAGTAACTAAATTAGTTACTTTTTAAGGGAGTAATGCAATATTGTAATGCATTACTTTTCAAAGTAACTTTCCCCAACACCATAAGGGTCATAAGGGTCTATTTTTTCAATTGAGATTTATACATCTGAATAAATAAGCTTTCCATTGATGTACGTTTGTTAGGACAGGACAATATTTGGCCAAACTATTTGAAAATATGTAATCTGAGGGTGCAGAATAATCTAAATATTGAGAAAATCTCCTTTAAAGTTGTCCAGATGAAGTCCTTGGCAATGCGTATTACTACTAATAATACAGTTTTGATATATTGACGGTATGAATATCTTCATGAAACAAGATCTTAATATCCTAATGATTTTTGGCATAACAGAAAAATTTATAATTTTGACCCGTACAATGTATTGTTGGTTTTCTTCTGGACTGTATATCATCTGTTCACAGTTTAATTCATTGTTTCATTTGCTGTCGTTATTACTCTAAAATGAGTTCCATAATGCAATAAATGGAGTGTGATACAAAATGCTGGGTTAAAAACAACCCAAGTTGGGTTTAAAATGGACTAGCCCAGCAATTGTGTTGTTTTAACCCAGTGAATGGGTCGTTTTAACCCAGCGGTTGGGTTAAATGTTTGCTTAGAACAACCCAATTGCTGGGTTAGTCCATTTTCAACCCAACTTGGGTTGTTTTTAACCCAGCATTTTTTAGAGTGGCTCTAATGCTTAATTTTTATTTATTTGTTGTGGCCAAAATAGTTGAAAATCTGGAATCTGAGGGTGCAGAATAATCTAAATATTGAGAAAATCTCCTTTAAAGTTGTCCAGATGAAGTCCTTGGCAATGCATATCACTACTAATAATACAGTTATGATATATTGACGGTATGAATATCTTCATAGAACAAGATCTTAATATCCTAATGATTTTTGGCATAACAGAAAAATTGATAATTTTGACCCGTACAATGTATTGTTGGTTTTCTTCTGGACTGTATATCATCTGTTCACAGTTTAATTCATTGTTTCATTTGCTGTCGTTATTACTCTAAAATTAGTTCCATAATGCAATAAATGGAGTGTGATACAAAATGCTGGGTTAAAAACAACCCAAGTTGGGTTTAAAATGGACTAGCCCAGCAATTGTGTAACCCAGTGAATGGGTCGTTTTAACCCAGCGTTTGGGTTAAATGTTTGCTTTAAACAACCCAATCGCTGGGTTAGTCCATTTTCAACCCAACTTGGCTTGTTTTTAACCCAGCATTTTTTAGAGTGACTCTAATGCTTAATTGTTGTATTTGTTTGTATTATCTTTAGTTTAAAAGAATGCTCAACAGGGAGTTAACGCAGCTATCTGAGACCAGCCGGTCAGGAAACCAGGTGTCGGAGTTCATATCAAGCACATTTTTACGTGAGTGACGACTATTATGAGACAGGATTTGTAATAACATGCTGTGTTTACTATTCATTCCGATCTTCCTTTCCGTCTGCATGCAGCTCAGGGCTTTTCACATACTACATTTGTGTCTGTGTTGCAGAAAAACAGCATGATGTGGAGATTGTGTCAGCTGCGTGTAAGGAGGAGAAAAAACGCCGTCCGATGTCTCAGATAAGCGGAGTGAGAAAGCTGAGCCCCAGCCCGAGTCTCCCACCGACATGCATCCCACGATTCGGGGTCCACACGCAGCACGAGGGCCTCCTGGCCAAGGTGGCCCTTCATTTCAATCCTGTTGTTTATATTATTATTACACTCAAAAACAAAATTACATACATAAACAAATCATGGAAAGTATTTCCACATGATTAACTTGCTTTATTTCAGCATTATGCAATTCTGTTATTCCAATTTGATGTAATTACTCGTGATGTGTCGTTCATGAACGATTCGTTCATTTTGAACGAATCTTTAATATGACTCGGGACTACCGAGTTGTCTCAGAGAGTGATTCGTTCATTTTGTGTTGACCGCGCATGCGCATTACGCTGAATCTGTTCTGGAAACAACAAAAATGATTAGTTCATCTTTCGAGTCTCGAGTCTCGAGTTCGGGTTTGAGTCTTTCGTTCTTCCTGTCAGTCCCATAGAGTCTATGCTGTCAGTAGCGGAAACAGAAAAGATTCGTTCTTACGAGTCTTTCGGGTTTGAGTCTTTCGTTCTTCCTGTCAGTCTCATAGAGTCTATGCTGTCAGTAGCGGAAACAGAAAAGATTCGTTCTTACGAGTCTCTCGAGTTTGAGTCTTTCGTTCTTCCTGTCAGTCCCATAGAGTCTATGCTGTCAGTAGCGGAAACAGAAAAGATTCGTTCTTTCGAGTCTTTCGGGTTTGAGTCTTTCGTTCTTCCTGTCAGTCCCATAGAGTCTATGCTGTCAGTAGCGGAAACAGAAAAGATTTGTTCTTTCGAGTCTCGGGTTTGAGTCTTTCGTTCTTCCTGTCAGTCCCATAGAGTCTATGCTGTCAGTAGCGGAAACAGAAAAGATTCGTTCTTTCGAGTCTCGTGTTTGAGTCTTTCGTTCTTCCTGTCAGTCCCATAGAGTCTATGCTGTCAGTAGCGGAAACAGAAAAGATTCGTTCTTTCGAGTCTCGGGTTTGAGTCTTTCGTTCTTCCTGTCAGTCCCATAGAGTCTATGCTGTCAGTAGCGGAAACAGAAAAGATTTGTTCTTTCGAGTCTCGGGTTTGAGTCTTTCGTTCTTCCTGTCAGTCCCATAGAGTCTATGCTGTCAGTAGCGGAAACAGAAAAGATTCGTTCTTTCGAGTCTCGTGTTTGAGTCTTTCGTTCTTCCTGTCAGTCCCATAGAGTCTATGCTGTCAGTAGCGGAAACAGAAAAGATTCGTTCTTACGAGTCTCGGGTTTGAGTCTTTCGTTCTTCCTGTCAGTCCCATAGAGTCTATGCTGTCAGTAGCGGAAACAGAAAAGATTCGTTCTTTCGAGTCTCGTGTTTGAGTCTTTCGTTCTTCCTGTCAGTCCCATAGAGTCTATGCTGTCAGTAGCGGAAACAGAAAAGATTCGTTCTTACGAGTCTTTCGGGTTTGAGTCTTTCATTCTTCCTGTCAGTCCCATAGAGTCTATGCTGTCAGTAGCGGAAACAGAAAAGATTCGTTCTTTCGAGTCTCTCGTGTTTGAGTCTTTCGTTCTTCCTGTCAGTCCCATAGAGTCTATGCTGTCAGTAGCGGAAACAGAAAAGATTCGTTCTTACGAGTCTCGGGTTTGAGTCTTTCGTTCTTCCTGTCAGTCCCATAGAGTCTATGCTGTCAGTAGCGGAAACAGAAAAGATTCGTTCTTTCGAGTCTCGTGTTTGAGTCTTTCGTTCTTCCTGTCAGTCCCATAGAGTCTATGCTGTCAGTAGCGGAAACAGAAAAGATTCGTTCTTACGAGTCTTTCGGGTTTGAGTCTTTCGTTCTTCCTGTCAGTCTCATAGAGTCTATGCTGTCAGTAGCGGAAATAGAAAAGATTCGTTCTTACGAGTCTCTCGAGTTTGAGTCTTTCGTTCTTCCTGTCAGTCCCATAGAGTCTATGCTGTCAGTAGCGGAAACAGAAAAGATTCGTTCTTTCGAGTCTCGGGTTTGAGTCTTTCGTTCTTCCTGTCAGTCCCATAGAGTCTATGCTGTCAGTAGCGGAAACAGAAAAGATTCGTTCTTACGAGTCTCTCGAGTTTGAGTCTTTCGTTCTTCCTGTCAGTCCCATAGAGTCTATGCTGTCAGTAGCGGAAATAGAAAAGATTCGTTCTTTCGAGTCTTTCGGGTTTGAGTCTTTCGTTCTTCCTGTCAGTCCCATAGAGTCTATGCTGTCAGTAGCGGAAACAGAAAAGATTCGTTCTTTCGAGTCTCGTGTTTGAGTCTTTCGTTCTTCCTGTCAGTCCCATAGAGTCTATGCTGTCAGTAGCGGAAACAGAAAAGATTCGTTCTTTCGAGTCTTTCGGGTTTGAGTCTTTCGTTCTTCCTGTCAGTCCCATAGAGTCTATGCTGTCAGTAGCGGAAACAGAAAAGATTCGTTCTTACGAGTCTTTCGGGTTTGAGTCTTTCGTTCTTCCTGTCAGTCCCATAGAGTCTATGCTGTCAGTAGCGGAAACAGAAAAGATTCGTTCTTACGAGTCTCTCGAGTTTGAGTCTTTCGTTCTTCCTGTCAGTCCCATAGAGTCTATGCTGTCAGTAGCGGAAATAGAAAAGATTCGTTCTTTCGAGTCTTTCGGGTTTGAGTCTTTCGTTCTTCCTGTCAGTCCCATAGAGTCTATGCTGTCAGTAGCGGAAACAGAAAAGATTAGTTCTTTCGAGTCTCGAGTTTGAGTCTTTCGTTCTTCCTGTCAGTCCCATAGAGTCTATGCTGTCAGTAGCGGAAACAGAAAAGATTCGTTCTTTCGAGTCTCGAGTTTGAGTCTTTCGTTCTTCCTGTCAGTCCCATAGAGTCTATGCTGTCAGTAGCGGAAACAGAAAAGATTCGTTCTTACGAGTCTTTCGGGTTTGAGTCTTTCGTTCTTCCTGTCAGTCTCATAGAGTCTATGCTGTCAGTAGCGGAAACAGAAAAGATTCGTTCTTACGAGTCTCTCGAGTTTGAGTCTTTCGTTCTTCCTGTCAGTCCCATAGAGTCTATGCTGTCAGTAGCGGAAACAGAAAAGATTCGTTCTTTCGAGTCTCTCGGGTTTGAGTCTTTCGTTCTTCCTGTCAGTCCCATAGAGTCTATGCTGTCAGTAGCGGAAACAGAAAAGATTTGTTCTTACGAGTCTCGGGTTTGAGTCTTTCGTTCTTCCTGTCAGTCCCATAGAGTCTATGCTGTCAGTAGCGGAAACAGAAAAGATTTGTTCTTACGAGTCTTTCGGGTTTGAGTCATTCGTTCTTTTGCCACGTGACGTGTCACTGTATTGAACACTAGTTCACAACCTTTTTACTAACAAGCACGTAGTTATTTTTTATTTTTATTTTTTATTTTTATATATAATTCTCAGTTAATATCAGACATATACAAATATTGGAAATATATTGACTATTCAAGACTATTCAAAAGAACGAATGACTCAAACGTCAAACCCGAAAGACTCGAAAGAATGAATCTTTTCTGTTTCCGCTACTGACAGCATAGACTCTATGGGACTGACAGGAAGAACGAAAGACTCAAACCCGAGAGACTCGAAAGATGAATTAATCATTCTGTTCCTGGACCTGTTTGAAGACACGAGAGGCGGAGAACAAACGTGATAAATATGAAGTTGCAAAAGCAAGAATGTCTCGGATCAGGAGGTGAGGTGAACTAACAGAGTTAGACTGCAATCGCCTGACCCAACAACTGATCAATTCATCAAACGTTTCAGTTTCTTATCATTTGGCTTTGGTTGCAGTACCCTATAGTTTATTTTTATTTAGTTTTACAAATGTAATCAACATTTTTATAAGTACTAGATGGGTTGGGCTATTTAACATGTCATTTGAATTATATTTTTCTGAAATGAACGAAATGACTCGAAATGATTCGAAAAAAGATTTGTTCATTTTGCTGAACGAGACTCAAAGATCTGAGTCAGTAAAATGATCCGAACTTCCCACTACTAGTAATTACGTTGGGTCAACTTAATTTATTAAGGTTGATTCAACTTATTTACTATGGTTAGGCACAGCTTAATTTAATAGTGTCAGCCAAAATAATTTGCAATGTTTTAGACCAACTCATTTATTTAAGTTAGCCTAACAAAAGTGCTTAATGCTGAAAGAGAGCCATTTAATCACATGGAAATCCTTTCACATTAATTCAAAAAATAGCTTTTGAGAGCATTCACAAAATCTTTTACAAGATTTTATTGGCTCGCCAGAAGATGGTTTTGTTACATCCATGTCATGCCCAGAGTAGTTTTTATATTATTAATAATTAATAGTTGTTAGCAGGTCCTCATGCTCTACACTTCACCACAAAGATAACCTCCAAAAACACTAACATAACACACACTTTTAAACACCAACATAACATTAAGCATTAAAAAGTCTCTCAATTTTCTCATCTTGTTAAAAATGCATTAAATTGCACTTTATTTAGACATTTAGTCTCCGAATTCAGCCTCTTTGCAAAGCATGATGGGAAGTGAAAGTCTTATTTCTTTGGGAAATTTCAAAATGAAAACATCAAGTTATGTCAAAGAGTAACGGTTTTAAATCAGTTTAACATGAATCAATTACATTTGAACCAGAAACCTAATATAATGGTGTTAAATCAAGATGAATTGCTTAAATAAAGTGAACAGCATCATAAATCATTGTTTTGAGTGTAGTGGTCTTCGTTGGGGTAAAATGACTATGTTTAACTCCAGGGGCTTGAGGACATGGATCGCTGGGGTATGGATATTTTTAAGATAGCGGAGTATTCTGGGAATCGGCCACTGACAGTCATAATGTACACCATTTTTCAGGTAAGGTTTTGGCGCTTTGCTATTGAACTTCCTACAATATACACGATATTGCCAAAAGTATTGGGACACTCCTGCAAATCTCTGAGTTCAGGTGTTCAGTCCCTTCATGACCACAGGTGTGTAACTCCAGCTCTAGTGCAGACGCAATGTGTGTGTGTGTGTGTGTGTGTTCGCTTCTACACACATCAGAGAGAGAATGGGCCGCTCTCAGGAGCGTGTGTGTGTGTGTGTGTGTGTGTGTGTGTGTTCGCTTCTACACACATTAGAGATAGAATGGGCCGCTCTCAGGAGCTCAGAGAACTCAAGCGTGGGGCCGTGATCGGTGGACACCGGGGTCAGCACATGCTGAGGGTCACAGAGCGGGGTCAGCGCATGCTGAGGGTCACAGAGCGGGGTCAGCACATGCTGAGGGTCACAGAGCGGGGTCAGCGCATGCTGAGGGTCACAGAGCGGGGTCAGCACATGCTGAGGGTCACAGAGCGGGGTCAGCACATGCTGAGGGTCACAGAGCGGGGTCAGCGCATGCTGAGGGTCACAGAGCGGGGTCAGCACATGCTGAGGGTCACAGAGCGGGGTCAGCGCATGCTGAGGGTCACAGAGCGGGGTCAGCACATGCTGAGGGTCACAGAGCGGGGTCAGCACATGCTGAGGGTCACAGAGCGGGGTCAGCACATGCTGAGGGTCACAGAGCGGGGTCAGCACATGCTGAGGGTCACAGAGCGGGGTCAGCACATGCTGAGGGTCACAGAGCAGGGTCAGCGCATGCTGAGGGTCACAGAGCGGGGTCAGCGCATGCTGAGGGTCACAGAGCGGGGTCAGCACATGCTGAGGGTCACAGAGCGGGGTCAGCACATGCTGAGGGTCACAGAGCGGGGTCAGCACATGCTGAGGGTCACAGAGCGGGGTCAGCGCATGCTGAGGGTCACAGAGCGGGGTCAGCACATGCTGAGGGTCACAGAGCGGGGTCAGCGCATGCTGAGGGTCACAGAAGTGGCCAACTTTCTCCAGAGTCAAGAGCTCCACCTCCAAACTTCTGTGGCCTTCAGATGAGCTCAAGAACAGTGTGTAGAGCTTCATGGAATGGGTTTCCATGGCCGAGCAGCTCATCCAAGCCTTACATCACCAGCGTGGTATGCAGTGAGGTAAAACGCGCCACCACTAGAGCAATGGAGACGTGTTCTCTGGGTGACCAATCACGCTTCTCTGTCTGACGAGTCTGGGTTTGGCGGTTGCCAGGAGAACGAGACTTGCCTGACTGCATTGTGCCAAGTGTAAAGTTAGGTGGAGGGGGGATTATGGGGTGGGGTTGTTTTTAGGGGTTAGTTCCAGTGAAAGGAACTCTCAATGCAAGACATTTTGGACAATTTCATACTCCCAACTTTGTGGAAGAGTTTGGGGACGGCCCCTTCCTGTCCCAACAAAGCGTCTCCATAAAGACATGGATGAGGAGTTTGGTGTGGAGGAACTGGAGCCCTGACCAAAAAAACCCGATAGAACAGCTTTGGGATGAATTAGAGCGGAGACTGAGAGCCAGGCCTTCTCGTCCAACATCACTAATGAAGAATCCCCATAAACACACTCCTAAACCTGGAGGAAAGAAGAGCTGAAGCTGTTAGAGCTGAGACTCCATATTAAACCCTACAGATTAAGAATAGGAAGCTCATGTGTGTGTAAAGGCAGGCGTCACAACACTTTTGGCAATATAAGAGCTTTCCTTTTTATTTTTTTAATGTTGATTTTAACTACAGATTTGATGTACTCTGTAATTCCCAGGAGCGAGATTTGCTCAAATCCTTTAAAATCCCATCGGACACCTTCCTAACTTTTCTGATGACGTTGGAAGACCACTACCATGCAGACGTGGCCTATCATAACCACATCCACGCCGCAGATGTGGTGCAGTCCACACACGTTCTTCTCTCCACACCTGCCCTGGAGGTCTGCATGGATACACACACACACACACAGTGCTCATGGGAATTAACCTCAAAAACATATCCTGGTATTTTTCTTCTTCTTTACTTTCAGGATGTGTTCACAGATCTTGAGATAATGGCTGCTCTGTTTGCCAGTGCTATTCATGATGTGGATCATCCAGGAGTGTCCAACCAGTTCCTCGTTAATACAAGTACGACTGATTCAATCACTCACTCCAACACAAATACGTGAAAGTCTATCTAAAAACATAGTACTCTCAGGACAAAATATGTACAGTGGAGGTACAATTTTGTTCCTTGGGGAATGAAACGTATAACTAAACCTTTAAAAAGGTACACAATTGGTCCGTAGGGTACAAGAATGTACCATTGTTTTCCTCACTTAGCGCAGAAGTTCTAAGAAGCTCTTATTGAGAATTAACAGAGGTTTAGATGTTGATGTTTTATTGAGTCGCCATTATGGAGATCAGTGTTTCCTTTAGTTGGCCAGTTTGACTCTTGGCTTTTATGTGAGTTTGTGGTTTTTGTTACAGTGTTAACAAAACACAGAATCTGTTCACATCAAAAGAAGCCGTAAACAAAAATGATCATGAAGAGAAATGTTTGACTAAACTCATCACTGACTAAAAATATTAATAAATAATATTCACCAACAATACTTTCTTGCCACAGATCAGATATTCTGAATTTTGAATTTTAAACACATTCTAGGGGGGGGGAAAGTTGAGAGGCACACAGATATCAAGAATCAGCTTATGAATCTCAACAATGATGCAGTGTCAATTTCAATGACAAATAATTTTCGTCATAATTTTTGTCAACAACCTTTTTTCACTGACGAAAACGAGACGATAACTAAATAAAAACTAGTGTTGGATGACAAAAACTATGAGGAAAATCAACTGTCATTTTCGTCCACAAATAAAAACGAGATGATAATGTTGGGGAGAGATTAGGGCAGAGATGGGGTCAGAACTGATGTCCTGAGTAACAGATGAACACATTTGATCTGATCTGATCTAACCGCTGGAAAACACACGATCTACAGGCTCACACACACCCAATCCAGCTCCAGAGCCGCTCAATCAATAACACACACACACACACACACACACACACCCAATCCAGCTCCAGAGCCGCTCAATCAATAACACACACACACACACACACACACACCCAATCCAGCTCCAGAGCCGCTCAATCAATAACACACACACACACACCCAATCCAGCTCCAGAGCCGCTCAATCAATAACACACACACACACACACACACACACACACACACACACACACACACACACACACACACACACACACACACACACCCAATCCAGCTCCAGAGCGGCTCAATCAATCAATAACACACATTTATGCCAGACCAGTGTTTATGAACTAATGCTGATGAATAATGACAGTGTTTACTCTACGATGTTTATATAGTAATATGTTTTAGACGGTTGTAACAATGCATATTTATCTCCTCATCTGAACTTGAATGAGCTCCTGCAACTGCAATAGAGGCTCAGACATTTCAAAATAAGAGTCCTGGTGTATTTCCAGCTTGTTTATCATTAAAAGTCACGCATTATATATTTGTTTTTGCTTACACAATAAACTGTATTTAATTTAATTCCCATTTAATTCATAGTCAGGAGGAAAGAGCAGTATTTGACACATATTCAATAAAGTATCAGGGTTATAATTGTTCAATAAAACCATTAAAAAAAAAACTTCATTACTTGAAATTAAATAAATGTTAACTGAAATTAAAAAAATAAATAAACAAACTTATTTGAAGCTTTAGCTTAACCTGATATGGCCTACTGACTAAAACAGAAATACAAAGTTATAAAAACTGTATAGATGTTTTTTAAAAAAAACAGACAAAAAGTGAATTGAGCTCTTTCATGTATTTTTAATTAGGGATGTCCCGATCAGGTTTTTTTGCCCTCGAGTCCGAGTCATTTGATTTTGAGTATCTACCGATACCGAATCCCGATCCGATACTTCTATAATACATTAAAAAAAGAATAAAGCCAAAAAAAAGATCCAGGATGTTCCTTATTTTTTATTTAATTCACCTTATTTAACCAATAGCATCTCTGCAACAAAGTGATGTCATGCCGCACACGTTGCTGTTTCTGTGTGGAGTCAAAAGGGTCTAACTCTGTGCCACCGCATAACTATAGATGTGTTAAAAAATAATGAGAATATACATATATATCCGAGTCCTGATCGGGAGGTAAAGTCCGATTCCGATCGAGTCTGAAACCACGTGATCGGATCTGGACATCCCTATTTTTAATATCAAAAACAAAATGATGTCAAAATGTCAGTTCAAGTGACAGTCGGTTATGTAATGCCTAAAAGCTTAATGTATTACAATTTAACTAAACTCATTAGATTTAAGAAGACTAAATCTAGACTAAAACTAAAAACAATTCAGGTGACTAAGGGCGTTTTCACACCTGCCTTGTTTGGTCCGGATTTTCAGACTTTTCAGTTTGGTCCGAATCAAAATGGCAGGTGTGAAACCTCCACCGTAACACGGGCCGGACCAAACAGACGAAATTTGGTCTGACGAAAAGAGGTCGTCTCAATCCGGATCAAACTGAACAAAGGTTCGGTTCGTTTCTAGTGTAAAAGCATTTTCTGTGTGGTTCGGACTTTCAGACCATTTACAGGAAGTTCCTGTTTATGTTTAAATATTATCACGTTATTTTTCAATTCAATCTAGGCTACATTGATTATGAAAAGTGAAAATATGCGCAATATGTCAGAAGACAGAAATTTTATATGATTTTGCTTAGAAAGCCTTTCTTTAATGGGAATTTCGTTTTGTATAAATTGTATCTTAATTTTAATCAACGTTTAATCAGATAATTGCCTGGATTTAATAAATAAGAAGCTAATAGTCTATAGCAGACAATAATGGCGGGAGCGATCACATGCTTTACACATGAACTGGAGCGAAGTCTCAAATAAACCCAAACTCAGCAGATACTCGCCTCACAAACATGAGAAATATGTGTTTATAAAGCTTGAAATGTCCACTTTTAAACGTAACGAATAAAAAATAGTCCAGCAATGCGCACTGTTCAATAGTGGCGGCGATATGTGTCAGTCCATTCACTCTTGTCAAAGACGCGTCAGACGCACGTCTGTTTACAAACCAATCAGTGTCCAGATGCCGATAGATGAAGACGAGTGGACTCAAGTGTGTCATGTTCAGTTCTTTAGTGCACTCGCATAATTGCAATGTGAAACCAAACCAAAACTAACCGAATGTATAAAAAGTATCAAAACATGAACTTCGGTTCGGACCTTGGTGCAGACTTTCAGGTGTGAAAACGCCCTAAAGTATGACTAAAACTAAATGGCATTTTAGTCAAAAGACTATGACTAAAACTAAGTCAAAATTTGCTGTCAAAATTAACACTGCAATGGTGACATACTTAATGCTGCAATGCATGCTGGGAACCATGCATTTTATACATAGACTGTATGGCCGTAGTGTCCATGACGTCACTCATAGGATCTGAAGAGCAGTTCTGAAGCGTAAAGTCGGGTCGAGCTGGCGGCCATCTTGTGTCACTCCCGGATAACAGAAAATGGGCAAAGAGGCGGGACGTGGGCGGAGCTGAGGTCACGACTAACAGACAGCAGACAAACGACACCTGTCACTCAAAGTGGCCACGCCCTTAATTATGCAGAACTTTAAGGCTTTATATAATGTAAAGGAATGAGTTATAAAAACATTCCCCCCTCACAGTCGTCATGAAGGGCAACATTAGCCGTACAGACCAAAAGCACAGTTTGTCCCAGACTGTAAACATGTGTTCTTCTGCTGTAAAGTTGGCCATTTTAACATGAGCTCAATGAGATTCTGCTCCTTCTGGAGTCTGCCTCTAGTGGCCAGTCCATGAACTGCAGCTTAAGGCACTTCCGTATTGGAAACTGCGGGAGGAGCCGCTTGGTTTTATACTGTGGTGGTTTAGTAGGGCTGGAGCTAAACTCTGCAGGACATCAGCTCTCTAGGACCGAACTTGCCGGCCAGAAATGTACCCTTAGGGTCCCACCCCAGTGACGGACACTTGTACCTTAATTACAATTTTGTACTCTTGTTTTGAGAGTGTGTGTTGTTTTTCTCTTCACTCTTTCAGACTCTGAACTGGCTGTCATGTATAATGACGCCTCGGTGTTGGAGAATCATCACTTGGCTGTCGGCTTCAAGCTTCTACAGGAGGAAAACTGTGATATCTTCTGTAATCTCAGCAGGAAACAACGACAGTCCCTGCGGCAGATGACTATAGATATGGTGAGTCTTTGTGCGTCATCAAATATTAGAGCGATACTAGAAAAAAAACACAACATTTCCAACCCTAATAAAACGTGAAGTCGGTTTTTAATACTCATGGGTCTAATAGCAGATTTCCCGTTGTCTTTCCAGGTATTAGCCACTGATATGTCCAAACACATGAACTTCTTGGCTGACCTGAAGACAATGGTGGAAACTAAAAAAGTGACCAGTCTAGGAGTCTTACTGCTGGACAACTACTCAGACCGAATACAGGTATTGCAGGTCTCGCTCTATCAAATACAAAGTACAATTCCAGTATTAAAGCTGCAAGCAGAGATGAAAGGGCCTCAGGAAAACAGCGAATAGTGAGCAAGATGCATCTAAGCGTGTAAATATAGGTGAAAAACAGCCATTTTAAAGTGCCACGCTTCCTTCTGCCAGCAGGTGGCGCTTTGACTATAACTGAATATTGGCTTGTTGAGTCTTCAGGTCAGGACTATTATCAAACATGTGAAGTTTGTGGCAGATCGGACATTGTATGCCTGAGTTACAACAACTTCCTGTTTCGTGGCGTTAATCGCATACATTAGCACTTAGCCAAGTGTTGCATGATTGAATGTGTTTCTAGCAGGTTTGGGACTTCATGGCATATTTAAATGAGTTTCTGGGAGTGAATTACAGTGTAAAGCATGCCATTTCCTGTTGCCAGCAGGTGGTGCTATGACTAACTGAATATTGTCATGTTGAGTCTTCAGGTCAGGACTCTTATCAAACGTGAAGTTTGGGGCAGTTCGGATCATAGATATATATAATAAAGGCTAGATGTCTCGTCCGCGCTGCTGGCCAATGGAGGTCAACGTCTGCACCTGGCGGCCATCTTGTCACAGTCAGCTCGCTCACTCCTAACATTGTGTTTTAATGGTGCGTGCACTTTTTAAATAACCATAACTATTTAACACTTTTATACTTTTTTTAACACTAACCATAACACTTTTTAAATAACAATTTTCAACCGATTTTTTTGGTTTGTTATAAACGTCAGAGATGACACTGCATACTTATGAATAATTATTCATAATTTGTTCAAGCATCCATAATTATAGTCACGTTAATAACTTTTGTAAGAAACCAAACCATTTGTAAATTCGTCCAGATTTCAGTGAGATAAGAGTATTTGTGTTCAGATCACCCGCCAGAAAGCTCGCCTGTGACAAGATGGCCGCCGCTGATGGCGTTAGAGACTCCGCCGTAAGACATCTAGCCTTTATTATTTATATCTATGGTTCGGACATTGTGCGCCTAACTTACAACAACTTCCTGTGTCATGGCGAGACATCAGACTTTGTGAGGCCGCCACGGACACGCCCTTCAGGGAAAACTCAAGATCTTCTCAATTTAACATCACCAAGGCCTTTAGATTAGACTGACCAAATATGATGTTGATCTGATTAAATCTCTAGGAGGAGTTTGTTAAAGTACGACGTCTGGAAATGGCAAAAACTTCAAAAAATTTGCAGAGAAAATTCTAAATATCTCACTTCCTGTTGGAGTTTCATATTTTGCACCAGGGTCTTTTTTGTAGGTATTGGGCTGTTACATGTGTCTACCGAATTTCATACTCATACGTGAAACATAGCTCGAACAGCGCTTAATTGAATTTTTTTAGGTGGCACTATTGAGCCATTTTGCCACGCCTAATTCTGAAACCCATATCAGACGTACATTTTCACCACTTCTGACACGTGTATAAAGTTTCGTGAGCTTTCTAGCATGTTTACGCCTTTAAAAATGCGATTAATTTGGGAGAAAAATAATAACAGGCTGAGCAATTCCATTAGAGTCTCACACCATCGGTGCTCAGGCCCGAATTAGGGATGTAAGGCCCTGTATAATTCAGGGCCTCTGATAGCAACAACAAATTCAGCCCATTTAAAGCACCACTGCTAAAAAGTAATGAACTCGTTAAACAACTCTAAGGATTAGTTCACTTTTAAATAAACTTTTGCTGATCATTTCCTCACCCCCATGTCATCCAAGATGTCCATGTCTTTCTTTCTGCAGTCGAAAAGAAATTAAGTTTTTTGATGAAAACATTCCAGGATTGTTCTCCATATAATGGACTTCAATGGGCTCCAAACGGTTCAAGGTCCAAATGACAGTTTCAGTGCAGCTTTAAACGACACCAGATGATGAATAAGGGTCTGATCTAGCCAAACCATCAGTTTCTGAGAGAAACCCAGCAGTATTTATGCTATTATTTTACCTCTTATCAGACGAACGTGATCATCTCTGAGCTCCGCCATAACTTCCGCTAAGTGAGGTCAAAATACGAGCATGGTCATAGATGTATACGTAGATGCCTCATTAGCGCTTGTATGGATCAGTAGAATGAGGCATCTACGATCGATATATCCATGACCAGGCTCGTATTTTGACCTCACTTAGCGGAAGTTATGGCGGAGCTCAGAGATGATCACGTTCGTCTGATAAGAGGTAAAATAATAGCATAAATACTGCTGGGTTTCTCTCAGAAACTGATGGTTTGGCTAGATCAGACCCTAATTCATCATCTGGTGTCGTTTAAAGCTGCACTGAAACTGTCATTTGAACCGTTTGGAGCCCATTGAAGTCCATTATATGGAGAACAATCCTGGAATGTTTTCATCAAAAACCTTCATTTCTTTTCAACTTCTTGGATGATATGGGGGTGAGTAAATTATCAGCAAGAGATTATCTAAAAGTGAACTAATCCTTTAAGTCCCTTTTTTTGGGTGACTAATCCACCACCCCTACTGGCTCTATATGCACAGCTAAATCGCTAGTCATAATTCTTTGCTTCTACAGGTGCTCCAGAACATGGTGCATTGCGCAGACCTCAGCAACCCTACAAAACCCCTGGAGCTGTATCGACAGTGGACAGATCGCATCATGGTGGAGCTCTTCAGTCAGGGCGACCGCGAGCGGGACAAGGGCATCGACATCAGCCCCATGTGTGACAAACACACGGCTTCTGTGGAGAAAACCCAGGTAAACATCTGATTATGAGTCCTGATTTAGGGGGATTCAAACTGGTGTAGTGGTTTGTAGTGGGTCAAAGTTGGGGTTAAAGTTTCAAAGTGGGTTACATTTTTTTTTTATTACAGAATTTGTTTTGTAGGGCTGTCAAAGTTATTGGCCCTCATTTATCAAAAGTGCGTACACCAAATTTCCAGCGTACACCCAAAACCACGGTGACTTTGAGATTTATTAATATGGACGTTGGCGTACGGCGCGCTCAAATCCTACGCCAGCTCAGGAGGTGGTGTACGCACGTTTTGAGTTAGAGCGAAAATGCGCAGAAAAACAATTCCTAACACCACAAAACGCACTGACAAAGATATGCTATATTATGACCCACTGTAAAACAACAACAACAACAGCAACAAATAAAGCCCTATTCGCACGGGATAATCTGGGGACCTCGTGTGATTTAGAAATTACTCTCCCACATCTGAATTTTGCGTGGCGCATTCGCACGGGATAAGCTGTGATTTTACTCGAATTTACTGACTTATCTCCCGGATATGATGTTACTTGAAATTTTTTTTTTCGTTATATAGCTGTATGAAATTATAAACAGTCGTATCGATATCATTTTGATTGTTTTATAGTAATACAAATAATGTCGTTCAGTTAGAGAACAGACGCAATTAAAAACGTAATATAATAACAATATACAACGGAAGATTCAGTTTCAAAGCTAAATGTAAAAGCGCCCATTTAAGCGAGTTGTCATTGTACTGTTCTGTTTTTGTGTTTTTCATTAAGAATAATATTAAACACACCATTCAAGCAATTTACTCCTAAATTGTGCTCATTCTAAAGTGAAAATGATCCGCGCGGCCGCACGGGAATTCATAACAGTGCGCATTATATGCAGCCTAACTCCATTCTTCGTGTAAAATAAAAATAGAAATGCGCACAGGACACAAAAACCTTGCAAAAATTATATACGATCCGCCTTTAATCCCACTCTTTAAACTCCCAAATAAAACAATTTAGTTTTTTTTCCCACTTCCCTGGTGATGTTCTCGATCTCCACGTCAGAGAAGTTTCGCTTCTTTGCCGTCTTCCGAGTGTCCATGCCGTAAAATGAGGGCGTGGAGGAGGCGGAGACTTGAATATATAGGGGCGTGTTATTCTAATGACGATCGTTTTCAGCCGCGGCATTTATCAAGGGCAGGTTTTGCGTACGCCTGGATTTCAGAGGTGCGCACAGCTTCATAAATCAGGCGGCGAGAGGAGTGTAGGCATAATCTTACGCCAACATATACGCCCGTTTCTACGCAAGATTGATAAATGAGGGCCATTGTGTGTACTTAAGAATCTAATAAATAGATGTACTGTAGGTAAGACTTTATTTTAATGGTCCGCCTTAGACATTCTACAAACTATCAGTAACTTTGCAACTGCGTGTCAACTAACTCTCATTAGAATATTAGTTGACTGTCTGCTTAATATCTGACATTTTATTTGTATGGTCCTCCAACAGAAAAAAGTCCTCATTATTAGATAAAAAGTCAAAAATATGATTTTGAAAGTCCTCATTATTAGATAAAAAGTCAAAAATATGACATGCCAAGCCATAATTATAAGATAAAATGTTGAAAATATGATTTTAAAAGTCCTCATTATTAGATCAAAAGTCAAAAATATGACATGCTAAGTCATAATTATTAGATAAAATGTTGAAAATATGATTTTAAAAGTCCTCATTATTAGATCAAAATTCAAAAATATGACATTCTAAGTCATAATTATAAGATAAAATGTTGAAAATATGTTTTTAAAAGTCCTCATTATTAGATAAAAAGTCAAAAATATGACATGCTAAGTCATAATTATAAGATAAAATGTTGAAAATATGATTTTAAAAGTCCTCATTATTAGATCAAAATTCAAAAATATGACATGCCAAGCCATAATTATAAGATAAAATGTTGAAAATATGATTTTAAAAGTCCTCATTATTAGATCAAAATTCAAAAATATGACATGCCAAGCCATAATTATAAGATAAAATGTTGAAAATATGATTTTAAAAGTCCTCATTATTAGATCAAAATTCAAAAATATGACATGCTAAGTCATAATTATTAGATAAAATGTTGAAAATATGATTTTAAAAGTCCTCATTATTAGATCAAAATTCAAAAATATGACATTCTAAGTCATAATTATAAGATAAAATGTTGAAAATATGTTTTTAAAAGTCCTCATTATTAGATAAAAAGTCAAAAATATGATTTTGAAAGTCCTCATTATTAGATAAAAAGTCAAAAATATGATTTTGAAAGTCCTCATTATTAGATAAAAAGTCAAAAATATGATTTTGAAAGTCCTCATTATTAGATAAAAAGTCAAAAATATGACATGCCAAGCCATAATTATAAGATAAAATGTTGAAAATATGATTTTAAAAGTCCTCATTGTTAGAAAAAAAGTCAAAAATATGACATGCTAAGTCATAATTATAAGATAAAATGTTGAAAATATGATTTTAAAAGTCCTCATTATTAGATCAAAATTCAAAAATATGACATTCTAAGTCATAATTATAAGATAAAATGTTGAAAATATGTTTTTAAAAGTCCTCATTATTAGATAAAAAGTCAAAAATATGACATGCTAAGTCATAATTATAAGATAAAATGTTCAAAATATGATTTTAAAAGTCCTCATTATTAGATCAAAATTCAAAAATATGACATGCTAAGTCATAATTATTAGATAAAATGTTGAAAATATGATTTTAAAAGTCCTCATTATTAGATCAAAATTCAAAAATATGACATTCTAAGTCATAATTATAAGATAAAATGTTGAAAATATGTTTTTAAAAGTCCTCATTATTAGATAAAAAGTCAAAAATATGATTTTGAAAGTCCTCATTATTAGATAAAAAGTCAAAAATATGATTTTGAAAGTCCTCATTATTAGATAAAAAGTCAAAAATATGATTTTGAAAGTCCTCATTATTAGATAAAAAGTCAAAAATATGATTTTGAAAGTCCTCATTATTAGATAAAAAGTCAAAAATATGACATGCCAAGCCATAATTATAAGATAAAATGTTGAAAATATGATTTTAAAAGTCCTCATTATTAGATCAAAAGTCAAAAATATGACATGCTAAGTCATAATTATAAGATAAAATGTTGAAATATGATTTTAAAAGTCCTCATTATTAGATCAAAATTCAAAAATATGACATGCCAAGCCATAATTATAAGATAAAATGTTGAAAATATGATTTTAAAAGTCCTCATTATTAGATCAAAATTCAAAAATATGACATGCTAAGTCATAATTATTAGATAAAATGTTGAAAATATGATTTTAAAAGTCCTCATTATTAGATCAAAATTCAAAAATATGGCATGCTAAGTCATAATTATTAGATAAAATGTTGAAAATATGATTTTAAAAGTCCTCATTATTAGATCAAAATTCAAAAATATGACATGCTGTCATAATTATTAGATAAAATGTTGAAAATATGATTTTAAAAGTCCTCATTATTAGATCAAAATTCAAAAATATGACATTCTAAGTCATAATTATAAGATAAAATGTTGAAAATATGTTTTTAAAAGTCCTCATTATTAGATAAAAAGTCAAAAATATGACATGCTAAGTCATAATTATAAGATAAAATGTTGAAAATATGATTTGAAAAGTCCTCATTATTAAATAAAAAGCTGAAATTACATTTTAAAAGTCTAAATTATGATCAAAACACACACTTAGACATTTAAGAAATGAAACCATGCTTGTTATTTTTTTAAATGCGCTTTTAATTTTTTGATTCACACTTATAATAATAATAATATTATAATTAGTTTTGAAATCAGTTTTTACAGCAGAAATGAAACAATCAAAAACTGACTTTATCTTTTCATGTAAACCTAAACTCATGTCCTCTCATCAGTGTGAAGCTGAAGCGTCTGTGTTGGGAAGAGTTTTTTTAAGTCTTTATAATATGACACTTAATATTTTTCTCACGTATTGTATAAATGAATTTTATATGTGAAATAATATCGCTGTCTTTGTATTTTGACGATCATATGTGGTGTTTAGGAAGTTAGAGAAGCCCTGTCCTATACTGCAGTGTTGATTTTGACAGCAAATTTTGATTTAGAAATGCCATTTAGTTTTAGTCATATTTTAGTCATCTGAATTTTTTTTAGTTTTAGTCTAGATTTACTCTCCTAAAATCTAATGAGTTTAGTTAAATTGTAATACATTAAGCATTACATAACCGACTGACACTTGAACTGACATTTTGACATCATTTTGTTTTTGACATTAAAAATACACGAAAGAGCTCAATTCACTTTTTTAAAAACATCTATATAGTTTTTATAACTTTGTATTTCTGTTTTAGGCCATATCATGTTAAGCTAAAGCTTCAAATAAGTTTATTTATTTTTTTAATTTCAGTTAACATTTATTTAATTTCAAGAAATGCTTTTTTTTTTTTAATGGTTCTAGTGAACTATTATAACCCTGATACTTTATTGAATATGTGTCAAATACTGCTCTTTCCTCCTGACTATGAATTAAATGGGAATTAAATTAAATACAGTTTATTGTGTAAGCAAAAACAAATATATAATGCGTGACTTTTAATGATAAATAAGCTGGAAATACACCAGGACTCTTATTTTGAAATGTCTGAGCCTCTATTGCAGTTGCAGGAGCTCATTCAAGTTCAGATGAGGAGATAAATATGCATTGTTACAACCGTCTAAAACATATTACTATATAAACATCATAAAGTCATTATTCATCAGCATTAGTTCATAAACACTGGTCTGGCATAAATGTGTGTTATTGATTGATTGAGCCGCTCTGGAGCTGGATTGGTGTGTGTGTGTGTGTGTGTGTGTGTGTGTGTGTGTGTGTGTGTGTGTGTGTGTGTGTGTGTGTGTGTGTGTGTGTGTGTGTGTGTGTGTGTGTGTGTGTGTGTGTGTGTGTTATTGATTGAGCCGCTCTGGAGCTGGATTGGGTGTGTGTGTGTGTGTTATTGATTGAGCAGCTCTGGAGCTGGATTGGGTGTGTGTGTGTGTGTGTGTGTGTGTGTGTGTGTGTGTGTGTGTGTGTGTGTGTGTGTGTGTGTGTGTGTGTGTGTGTGTGTGTGTGTGTGTGTTATTGATTGAGCAGCTCTGGAGCTGGATTGTGTGTGTGTGTGTGTGTGTGTGTGTGTGTGTGTGTGTTATTGATTGAGCCGCTCTGGAGCTGGATTGGGTGTGTGTGTGTGTGTGTTATTGATTGAGCCGCTCTGGAGCTGGATTGGGTGTGTGTGTGTGTGTGTGTGTGTTATTGATTGAGCCGCTCTGGAGCTGGATTGGGTGTGTGTGTGTGTGTGTGTGTGTGTGTGTGTGTGTGTGTGTGTGTGTGTGTGTGTGTGTGTGTGTGTGTGTGTGTGTGTTATTGATTGAGCCGCTCTGGAGCTGGATTGGGTGTGTGTGTGTGTGTGTGTGTGTGTGTTATTGATTGAGCCGCTCTGGAGCTGGATTGTGTGTGTGTGTGTGTGTGTGTGTGTGTGTGTTATTGATTGAGCGGCTCTGGAGCTGGATTGGGTGTGTGTGTGTGTGTGTGTGTGTTATTGATTGAGCGGCTCTGGAGCTGGATTGGGTGTGTGTGTGTGTGTGTGTGTGTGTGTGTGTGTGTGTGTGTGTGTGTGTGTTATTGATTGAGCGGCTCTGGAGCTGGATTGGGTGTGTGTGTGTGTGTGTGTGTGTGTGTGTGTGTGTGTGTGTGTGTGTGTGTGTTATTGATTGAGCGGCTCTGGAGCTGGATTGGGTGTGTGTGTGTGTGTGTTATTGATTGAGCCGCTCTGGAGCTGGATTGGGTGTGTGTGTGTGTGTTATTGATTGAGCCGCTCTGGAGCTGGATTGGGTGTGTGTGTGTGTGTGTGTGTGTGTGTGTGTGTGTGTGTGTGTGTGTGTGTGTGTGTTATTGATTGAGCGGCTCTGGAGCTGGATTGGGTGTGTGTGTGTGTGTGTGTGTGTGTGTGTGTGTGTGTGTGTGTGTGTGTGTGTGTGTGTGTGTGTGTGTGTGTGTGTGTGTGTGTGTTATTGATTGAGCGGCTCTGGAGCTGGATTGGGTGTGTGTGTGTGTGTGTGTGTGTGTGTGTTATTGATTGAGCCGCTCTGGAGCTGGATTGGGTGTGTGTGTGTGTGTGTGTTATTGATTGAGCGGCTCTGGAGCTGGATTGGGTGTGTGTGAGCCTGTAGATCGTGTGTTTTCCAGCGGTTAGATCAGATCAGATCAAATGTGTTCATCTGTTACTCAGGACATCAGTTCTGACCCCATCTCTGCCCTAATCTCTCCCCAACATTATCATCTCGTTTTTATTTGTGGACGAAAATGACAGTTGATTTTCCTCATAGTTTTTGTCATAAAACACTAGTTTTTCTTTAGTTATCGTCTCGTTTTCGTTGGTCGAAAAACGGTCATTGATTAACACTGGTATACTGTACTCATGATCACTGTGTTTGATTATTATTTCTTAAGGTGGGATTCATCGAATACATCGTCCACCCTTTATGGGAGACCTGGGCTGACCTGGTCCATCCAGATGCTCAGGACATCCTAGATACTTTAGAGGACAACCGAGAATGGTACCAGAGCATGATCCCCCGCAGCCCATCGCCAACACCCGAAGAGCAGGACTCGCGGGCCGCCGGAGACAAGTTCCAGTTCCAGCTGACTCTGGAGGAAGAGGATGGAGAGTTAGAGGCTGAAGAGGAGCACACAAACTCAGAGAGATCAAGGACTATGACGGACTCCAGGCATACACAAATGTCCCCGCTTGAGGTCACTCCCATTTCAGACGAAAGAGAACTGGACCAGGACATGACCAACTGATCTCAGCATGACCATGTGTTTCTTACTTGCACCTATTCATTTGGGTTTGAGAAGAACAACCATTCACTGAACACGTGACATTAGACCCAAGGTTTATCTGACCAAATATCACAGACACACACTTTACAAAAGGACGGATGAATGTGTTTGTGGCCTCATGGAGTCTTCCCTCGAGTGACTTTTCACTACAACTTTCGGATATTTATTATCTTGAAACTTTTCAAAATGGGTTTTTTTCCGCCACTGAAAAATAACGCACTGCAAAAAATGCTTTTCTTACTTAGTATTTTTGTCTTGTTTTCCATCCAAATATCTAAAAAATCTTACATTAAGAAGCATTTACTAGACAAGCAAAAGTTTTTATCTTGTTTTGGGGGAAAATAGCTCAAAATTAAGGGAGTTTTTGCTTAATATAAGCAAAATAATCTGCCAATGGGGTAAGCAAAATAACCTTAATTCAAACAGAAAACCCCATTGGCAGATTATTTTGCTTATTATAAGCAAAAACTCCCTTAATTTTGAGCTATTTTCCCCCAAAACAAGACAAAAACTTTAGCTTGTCTAGTAAATGCTTCTTAATGTAAGATTTTTTAGATATTTGGACTGTAAACAAGACAAAAATATTAGTAAGAAAAGCATTTTTTGCAGTGCGTAGACAAACGAAACAGGACAGTTGTGAGAAATATTTAAGGCAAGACACCACAGGTGAACATTTTTAAAGGAACACACCGACTTTTTGTGACTTTACCGTATTCCCCAGAGTTAGAGAAGTCCATACACACCACCTTTATTTAAACTTTATTTAAAGGAGCTGCAAAGCAAACAATCATGTTGTTCGGCCTACTTAGGTAGGGTATACCCGTATAAGATAACCTAATAAGAAATCATTTAAATGTGAAAGTTAAAAAAAACCCAAAACAGATCGATTGAAAGAACTTAAAGGGAAAGTTCACCCAAAAATGAACATTAGCCCATGATTTACTCACCCTCAAGTCATCCGAGGTGTGTATGACATTCTTCTTTCAGACGAATAAAATCTGAGTTATATTACAAAAGTCCAGGCTAATCCAAGCTTTAGAACTGCAGTAATAGTTGCTCTGTTTTTGAAGTCCATAAAAAGTGCATCTGTCCGTCATATAACTGCTCCACGCGGCTCTGGGGTGTTAATAAAGGCCTTCTGAAGCGAATCGATGCGTTTGTGTAAGAAAAATATTAATATTTACAACTTTATCAAGTAAACTTTCGGCCGACCGCCTTCCGTGTTCAATTTATGGAAAATAGTTGAAAGTTCGCCTGCGGATGGAAAGACTAACACGACCAGGTCAGGACGTCACGAACACATCTCGAGTTTCACTTTCAACATTCAACACTTTTCCACGGAAGGCGGAGGCCGAAAGTTTACTTGATAAAGTTTTAAATGCAACATGATCAACATGATGAGTCCTAACCCGATTCTTTCCCACCGGCTGTGAGGTGAAGACGACAACTCCCATGATTCTGCGCTCAAACGTCATCAAACTACGCCTTTGCTTTGAATAGACGACCTCTAGCGGACGGAAAACTTACATACTGCACCTTTAACTACATGTACATAATATAGGGTCAGGGTTAGGATTGGGGTTAGTAGCAAGCAATGCACAGTTTATAGTAATTGTAATAAGGACATAGTATTACTAAATAAAGTGTAACCCCATTTTTTTGTATTACAAATCTTCTGAAATGTTGCAAATTAGGCATTATCTATACAAAAAAAATCGTTTTGGTTTCTACAGAGAGACAAATATTGTCAATAGCCAGAAAAAAGCTGTATTAATGAGGTGAATGATATACAAACCTTCAGAAAATAGGTTTTGCGTGTAGTGTCTTGCCTTAACAGGTCAGTGAGATGATTGTGATTGTTAACAACCTCAGGATAATATTGATTTCATTTTAATGTAGCAAGACTCCAAAGTGCAGTCACTAAACTGTATATTTATAAATCTAAAAGCCAAAATACTGACCACCACACGGAGAACCCTTTACATGTGTCTTTGTACTGAAATGCCTTTATACCTCTTGACACATTAGCACTAGACATAATGATTATATAAACAGACACAGGTGTTTAATCTGATTTATGAATGAACTCAAATGGTGACAGATCGTCTCATGTTTGCAGATCTAAACTCCACTTGACACTCGTCCGTCCGTTCCCCTTCACATAAAGGGCTTTGACTAAACGATCCTGAAGATCCTGCTCTGATATTGTCATCATTTATAAGTGATTTTGCCCAAAATATTCCATAAATATAAATCATACAGTCAGAAACATGCTATGAAATTACAGAGGAATTTTAAAGGTGAAGTGTGTATTTAAAAAAAAAAAAAAAGTGTATATATATATATATAGTTTCTTATTCTGAAAGTAAGACATTTGTACATTGAAATCTCTGAAAAGTCAGAGAAAATTGTGTGAAATCAATAAATACATTTTTTTTAATACATTAAAATTGATCAAAATGAACTGCTCAGAAATGATAAGGCTATAGTTTGGGTAGATTTATTTACCTATAGTCTAATAACATTATATCTCAACATTTTCCAGATGATATTTTATTATTTTGCTTGGGGTATAACAGAGGCTTTGGAAACCTGTTGTAAAATGGCATGTTTTCATTTATAGTAGCCCGGGAATTACACACTTCACCTTTAGTTTGTTAATAATTATGAAACCATGATACATCATTATTTTGCTTAAAGCTGCTGTCCCTAACTCTTTTTTTGTGTTCACGATTTACAAAACTTATATAATGAGAATGTACAACATGAATCCATTTTTCAAACCGTGTTTTTGGCTTACCCTGAATCATTATGGTACACTTATAATAAGTGTTTATATTGGGACTATTTCAGAACGGAATCGCCGCGGAGGAGCACAGTCCCTGCGTGACTCGCCATAGACATAAACAGAGAGAAGTAGCTCCGGCTGCAATGTTCTTCCGCGAGACGCGTTTAGTGTTGTTTATTAACCGCTA
>NC_137112.1:48533331-48643331 GCF_949357685.1 Gobio gobio | reverse complement strand
ACTCCACCCTGGGGGGCATTTAACTCCTCCCTGGGGGGCATTTTACTCCACCCTGGCGTGCATTTTACTCCACCTTGGGGGGCATTTTACTCCACCCTGGGGACATTTTACTCCACCCTGGGGGGCATTTTACCCCACCCTGGCATGCATTTTACTCCACCTTGGGGGGCATTTTACTCCACCCTGGGGGCATTTTACTCCACCCTGGGGGGCATTTTACTCCTCCCTGGGGGGCATTTAACTCCTCCCTGGGGGGCATTTAACTCCACCCTGGGGGGGAATTTAACTCCACCCTGGAGGGCATTTTACTCCACCCTGGGGGCATTTTACTCCACCCTGGGGGACATTTTACTCCACCCTGGGGGCATTTTACTCCACCCTGGGGCATTTTACTCCACCCTGGGGGCATTTTACTCCACCCTGGGGGCATTTTACTCCACCCTGGGTGACATTTTACTCCACCCTGGGGGCATTTTACTCCACCCTGGGGCATTTTACTCCACCCTGGAGGGCATTTTACTCCTCCCTGGGGGCATTTTACTCCACCCTGGAGGGCATTTTACTCCACCCTGGAGGGCATTTTACTCCACCCTGGGGCATTTTACTCCACCCTGGAGGGCATTTTACTCCACCCTGGAGGGCATTTTACTCCACCCTGGAGGGCATTTTACTCCTCCCTGGGGGCATTTTACTCCATCCTGGGGGACATTTTACTCCACCCTGGGGGGCATTTTACTCCACCCTGGGGGGCATTTTACTCCACCCTGGGGCATTTTACTCCACCCTGGGGGGCATTTTACCCCACCCTGGCGTGCATTTTACTCCACCCTGGGGGGCATTTTACTCCTCCCTGGGGGGCATTTTACTCCTCCCTGGGGGGCATTTTACTCCACCCTGGAGGGCATTTTACCCCACCCTGGCGTGCATTTTACTCCACCCTGGGGGGCATTTAACTCCACCCTGGAGGGCATTTAACTCCACCCTGGAGGGCATTTAACTCCACCCTGGAGGGCATTTAACTCCACCCTGGAGGGCATTTAACTCCACCCTGGAGGGCATTTAACTCCACCCTGGAGGGCATTTAACTCCACCCTGGAGGGCATTTTACTCCACCCTGGAGGGCATTTAACTCCACCCTGGAGGGCATTTTACTCCACCCTGGAGGGCATTTAACTCCACCCTGGAGGGCATTTAACTCCACCCTGGAGGGCATTTAACTCCACCCTGGGGGGCATTTTACTCCACCCTGGGGACATTTTAGGGCTGCTCGATTATGGAAAAAATCATAATCACGATTATTTTGGTCAATATTGAAATCTCGATTATGTAACACGATTATTTCACATGACTTTGGGAATGTGTTGCATTTATTAAAAATACACCTTTCAACAATTCAATTGAAATTGTAACATTTGTTGTACTTTTTGAACTATTAAAATAAATAATATAACATATATTCAAATCAAAGTATAAAAGTATTCACGTAAAAATGATAACCACAAATAAATAAGATCAACAATATGGTTCGGCTAGATATGCTTTTCAGGTATGCCTAACATTAGTTTTCAGGTACAGAAATGTATCAAATGTAAAATAACATTGCATATTTGAGTGCATAAATTAAAGATTAATCCTATTAAACTTACAAAAGCTATTCAATCAAGAGCGGTGAGTGATGTCCTTGTCTTTTGTTGTTTGACATTAAACAGACAGACAGCAGTAAAGGCCACTGCCCCTTTAAGACCTAATGATCGGATATGCGTCGTCTTTCTCGACTGTGTAAAGTTTACTCAAGGCATATACAGACTATGTCTGCTAGGATACTCATCAAGATGGACATGTTGACATACGCTTTGTGTGAGTTTGTCCGTTCAAGAGCAAGACTTGAAAGAGAACTCAATATTTGCGCGCTGTGAGACGTGTGCGCGCTCTCGGATGAACGCACAGAGACAAATTTTCTCACAGCGCGCACTACTTCTCATTCGCGTCTTCTGGCACTAAACCCGGGTGATGACGGCGAAAATTACTGGTCATATTCGAACATATGACAGCACTCGCATGCATTGAACAAAGTTTACAAAGAGAGAATTATTTGAAAAATATGAAGGAAAAAAATGACGTTTACACGGCACCCCTGCTCTCGTCAGTTTTTGTTTCTTTATTAGATTGTCATAGATCACTCTGTGTTTAATTTTCAAGTGGTTAAACAAATTTGTGGTTTTCCCTTGCGTTGCAGCCACTACCATGTAGCAAATCTTAGCATGTTTCTGCTCGTCGTCTGATTCCTCGAAGCCAAACTGTTCCCAGACAACGGAGTTGGTTTTGCCTTTATTGCTCACCAAACGCTGCTGTAACTGCCCTCCTTCTGCCATCTTTACTCGCGCAGAGTTTTTAAATTCCAGCGGATGATATGCACACGAGTCACGAGACTCACGAACTGAGAGAGATTGTGGCTTCGGGAGGGGCGGATGAGCGCGTGCGCGTTTCATTCAGAACGCAAGACAAAATGAGTGTTCTTGCAAAACTGAACATGGCAATATAATCGTTTTTTCTCGATTGTACTGTTTTGGTGATCGTTGGGAGGCTAAATCGAAATCGAAATTCGATTAATTGCACAGCCCTAGGGGTGTGGTCCAGGCTAGACCTGCTTAAACCAGCCGTCACTTTAGGCTTCTTCAGTGTTATCTGACTATAAATGATGATTCTGAAGCAAATGGGTTTGATGGTTCTTGGACAGAGCGGCTCTAACACACAGTGTCCACTAGTGCTGTCAGTCTCAATTTCTTTTGCATTATTGAGGATTTGAGTCTAAAGGAAGAGAAAAGCGGACTCTAGTCTAGAGCACAATACACACATTCTGAACAGCCATAGAAATGAGCTCCGCCTCCCGGAGTCTGCTTTTGTTGTCCTGAAAGAGCTTCTACAAGTTAGGCTCTATTTTTAGTCTGCTCTTGTCTGTTATCAGGAGAGATGCTGATAGGAAGCTTTGGTGTTCTGCGAATCTTCCCAGTGCTGAATCGTCTCCTGAGGAGAAGCCTTTGTGCTGTGTCCGGTGGAAACCGTTTTCATTGTGATGAATTAAACTTGGATTAGAGTTTTTAAGGTGTTTTTGACAGCATTGTTTTCTCTTTAACCACCCTTGAGTTCTCTATGTAAAGATCATGTTGCCCTGAAGTGGAATACGATGCCCATCTCCAATCCCAATGAGTTTTGCCACAGTATCCCTAATGTCTACTCAGTGAACATAGAAGATAGCTTGTTGGTCTAAACTATATTTGCACTCAGTTGAACTGGGTTAATTGTAGGGCTGTGCGATATTGAAGAAAAATGCGATATGCGATAATATCCTTGTTAAATAATGCGATATGCGATACGATATTGCTTGTGTGCTTGTAAAATCTAATTCTTTCTCCAACGGATATCTTTCACTTAAAGATTAAGAGACAGTGTTTACATGAATACTCATCAAGACGGCCATTTTGACACAACTGTGTGTGTATTTGACAGTTCGAGTGTGTAACAAGACACAAAAAAAGAACGGCTTGTGCGCACGTTTCGGTGTGTGTGTGTGTCAGACAGCGCGAGACTGCAAGGAGTTGTTTTTCGTAAGTTATTGCGTTTAATAACTCTTTTTAACGTCAAGCAAGTCTCATAAGTAACAGTCGTGTGCTCAGTCTATTCTCTGATATATACATCGACCTAAAACATACACTTTTCACAATGTTGAAGTAGCCTATTAAAATCATTCAGAAATTGCGTGCCCTTGCGATATGTACATTTGCGATATTTTGATAATTTGATAATTGTGCAGCACTAGTTAATTGTTGTTGTTAAGTGCTGTTGCTGTTCAGAGTTTCCGTGTGTTTTCTGCAGTTTTCCACACCAAGATCCGAACCGAAGTTCATGTTTTGATACATTTGTGTTAGTTTTGGTTTGTTTTTTTCCTAACGTTGGGTAATCGGCAGATATTGTCACGTCATTTTTGCCAGGCCGTCCAATCACAGTGGAGGAGGGGCGGGACAAACACTACACCGACCAATCATCCCACTTGTACACCGATTGAACAACAATAATGGAGAAGTTAATACTGCTTTAACTGCATTTTCATATTCAGTAATATTCTTCAAAATGAGATGCTAGTAACGCATTACGGCCATGGATAATCTGTATCATAGCAACCAAAGTATCTCCGCTTGAAAAGCGCCACCCGCTGGCCGTTTTCAGAAGAGCACCAGGCGTTTTATAGCTGGCTAAAAATGCTTTAGTGGACACACGATAATTTAATATTTATTGCTAGGCATATGGCCAATTAGTCTCTTTAGCATTTATGCAAAATACTGGAGCCAAACCTGAGAAAGAAGTCCAGAAGATTCCACAGCGTTCCTGACACGTCATTGGCTGGTGTAACTCATGGGCGGGGATTATGCTAATTATGAATGAGCGTGCACGCGCGTCCTATTTATTCATTAATATACACACGTTTAACTACCGAATCCGTGGAATACGAAGCGTTTGAGTTTTCGTAAAAGGTCCATTTTACATGCAAATTACTCCGAATTTGATCCTAATTTTACGAGTGTTTCATGAATGAGGCCTGCAATTGTTGGTAAATACAGTAGGCCATATTCAGTGCATTTGGAAAATATGCTTACTTGCATATTACATTATACATTCTGCAGGAATAGTAATAATAATATAGCCTGGTCCTACCAGACTCTCGTCCATTTCATTTGTTCAGAGAGTCTGGCCGCTCTTCATTGACAAGCATTAACTTCCTTGAAGGCGGGGACTCTTTTAAAGTTTAAAACTATTAGATCTGCCCAGAGCTACTCTGGATCTGCCATAACCAATCGCTAACGTTTGTTTGTGACGTATGTCATCTCAAACTAGCGCACAACATCAACATCATCGATATCAGCCACTCCCTCTCTTCGCTGATTGGACCGGTTAAAATTTGACAGACGAAAACCAGAGAATATATGGCAATCCCAGACCGAGTACTGAAGGAAAATAACAATTGAGCGGAAGTACGTAGGAGGGCGGAGCCAAGCAAATGATAATATGCTATTCCGAATATATTCCAGCATCTGTATTAGGGATGCAAGAATACAGTTAGTCCACGGTTCAATACATACCTCGGGTTTTAACCACGGTTTTCGGTTTGGTTCGGTCCTGATGGCTTGTCACATCAGTTTTTTGCTATTCTATTCTTAGGCGACGGGAACAGCAAGAGGTTAAGGAGAAAAAATAATTTTTTTTATTGCAATATACTCTTTCTTTATTTTACTTAAAAGAATTGAAAAACCTTACTTAAACTTAAAACTTTACTCTAAAAAAAAGCATTTAAGTATGAAATTGAATGAATAAATGTAAAAATAAAACACTACGCAGACTTCACTATAAAATATACACTGCTTCTTATTAAAGCTGCTGTGTTAAAGTTCTTCAGTCAAGAGCAGTGAGTGATTTTCTCTTTGTTTTTTGTTGTTGTATTAACATTAAAGGGATAGTTCACTCAAAAATGAAAATTCTGTCATCGAGAAATGAATGCAGGTTTGGAACAATATTAGAGTGAGTAAATAACGGCATTATTTTATAGGTGAACTGTCCCTTTAAGGACAGCGTGTTCACTATAGACTGCGCGGCTGTCAATTTAAGACCTGCGCGCATCTAATATACACACACACACCGATTTTATTTTCACTTTAGACATAACCGACTGTGTTTTATGTTAACCTTGTGTGTATTTGACAGTATTAGTGCAGTAAGACGACTACTTAGTCCAGTAATCACGTGTTTGACAGGCGTTTAGTGCGCACGCTCGGAAAAGCGCATGTTAAAACCGCGCACGCGAATGAAGGCTTTAAAACACATGCAAATAATGAACTTTGGTGATTGTGAATAACTCTAGTGTCCCGTTAGTATAACTCCACCACTAGTGTGTGATGTGAATGTATGTCGTGTTGTTCAGTATTGGGATGGAGGCAAATGATAGAATTTGTAGAAAAATAATTAATTAAAAGCAAAACCGATAAAACCGCAATTCACAAGCACGTATTGAACCGTGAAGGCCGTACCGGCATCCTTAATCTGTATGTATGTATGGCATCAGTCTAATTTGACATTTTTCTACCCCTATCAGAATTAGCTTCATTTAATGATGTAAAACACCCTTAAAGGCTGATTTATACTTCTGCGTCGGACCTTCGCTGTATCCTCTACGCCGCAAGTTACACGTTGGTTTTCATTTATACTTCTGCGTTGTTGTCCTCGTCAATGTGCAATTCCACATGCAGACCACTAGAGGCAGTGTCCACCGTTAAAAGCCGCAGAAGAAGCGGCTTGTTTACATTGTCATTGCATGCGTCTCAATCAGGTCCTGGTTCAGTAGTCAGGGCACTGATCAGGACATAAGGCAATGAGCTGATCCCTGATCAGTGGCCTGACTACTGAACCAGGACCTGATTGAGACGCACCCAAAGTGTGTTTGTGAAATCATGCCGAGCTCGTGATGATGTTTTCAGTATCGGTGGCTCGTGCAGACGAGCGCTTCAATCGATTACTGTTGCGGAGACTTTATTCATTCCGTTGAAATCACAAAACCAAATGCACCGAAATGTGTCCCTGTTCTTGATATACAATCACTGATTCACATCTTTGGTTTTAAAGCTACACTGTGTAACTTTTTTAGTTTATTCTTAGCTAAAAACACTTAGTTCTTTTAAATATATGTGCTCATTAAAGCATATTTACTTCTTTCAAGTAATAAAGTATTCTGGTAAGTTTATAATATGCCATTGTAAACACATACGGGTGAGGGTTCGAATGCGGGTCGCCATGTTGCCCCTCCATCTTGAAAGTACATTAGCCAAAGAGGGACATTCCCGTAAATTCAAGCTTCGCCTTTCGTGTTTTAACACGTGTCGAATGTGGACGAGGTCGAACTGGAAGCCATATTAATCTTGGACTAAATCGGCCACCGTAGGAGTTAAAACGAAATCGGAATTGAGAGGAAGAGAGACTAATATTCCCTGGATGGCCATATACCTTTTCACCGCTAGATGGGGGAAAATAGCTTTAATGAGAAAATGAATAAACTTTACTCAGCGGATCTATGTATTTATTCACTAACATAAAGAATCTCTGCACTACACAATATTGTGTTATATAGCAGATGAAACTATCATCCCATTTCTGGACACACACACTCCTATCGCAGATTTTTTTATTTATTTATTGACCTGAGGGAGGGGTTCTGGCAGACCAATCACAGCGCTTGCCGTCCGCGTAGAATTGACGCGTTGTTACATTTTTGGAGAGGTGCGTGTCAGGGTACATCGCTAGGGCTGTAATCTCCCAGTCCATTAGTCGATTATTAGTCAATATGTTCTGGTTTGACCAAAATTCTAATTGGTCGATTTTTTTTTGCCTCGTTCATTTCATCAGTTTTGCTGCGCCGCGTTCATTTCATCAGGACTCTCTGCACTCGACTTTATTCCTATGGGTCACGTCAAGCGACTTTAACGCAACCGCTAAGCATTCCGGGAAAGAAAAAAGCTGGTCGAAGTCCATCTTTATACAAATTAATCCATTGAACGCGACTCCCCAATGGAAGTAGAGCACATGGAGACTGAGAGAAGTCTCTCGCTGGTCCTTTGTTTTTCATTCCCCGCTGGCTCAAACGCACGCCTATAGCGGTAAACTTGAGGAACGCCCATCAACACACACATGAGGGGAAGCGTCACAACACCGTGCTTCAGTCGTAAAAGCGTCTGCCAAATATGTAAATGCAAATGTAAGTGGTGTTTTACTGTAACTTCAGCATTTCCAGGCACGTCAACTAAAGCGCCGATCTCATTGGTCGGACAGTTTTTAACGCACCGCGTCAAAACAAATAAACAAACCCAAGGCGTTTTTTAAAAAAAAATTACGCCTGCCGTTTTGCGTGTTGTTGCGCACACTCACATTGGCGTCACGAGGCGTTAAACGTCGACGATAAACGCATGCGAGAATCGTGCCGGTGTGAACAGACCTTAAAGGGTTAGTTCACCCAAAAATGAAAATTCTGTCATTAATTACTCACCCTCATGTGGTTGGACACCCGTCAGAGCTCAATGAAGAGACACAAATGAAGATATTTTAGTGTAAAGCTGATGCTGAGAAAGGCTTCAGATAGGCCTCCATTGGCATTCAGTACATTTACACTCACAAGACCTAGCCTGGCGTGGCCATACTCAATTCTAGTCAGAATATGAGTCTGGTACCGCTCCATTGAGCTTTGATTATGGGGCGTGTTTCAACCGAGCCAGGAAAGACCTCAATTGGATAGACCCACAACCAATCAGACCAATCAGAGCAACACGTAACGTTAGTTGTCAAATGTCAACAGAACTCAACTGCACTGTGTTGCCAAGTCCGTGTTTTTCTCCATGTCCGCGGGTTGAAGCGACCCCAATTATGTGATTATATAAACCCAGGAATGCGAATTTTAGCAGGCAGCCTTGCCAAAATAACATATTTTGCCAACCAAACGCCATTTTTTTCCGGAGAACACCCCGGAAAGTTATTGTTTTGGGCTATAGTTTTGAGTAGCAATTGTGCGCGACATTGCAAAAACACTTGGAAACCCTGTCTGCACGCACGCTGGATTAAGTAACGTTACAAGAAAAAGATGAGTGTAAACGATCTTTGCCAGTAATAAAATTATTTAAGGATACACAGAGTACTTACCAACACGATCATCGTTTCTGAAAGAAATAGTGAAGGTGAACGCATATACGAACAAGTTCTCCGTTTAGGATAAGAGCAAATTCAACCCAAGAGCCTTCGATGACGTGGATGATGACGTTACTGTTGATCATCTGTCCATCATCGTCTAAAGCCCGCCCTGATCATTTCATTGGTCCGAACAGTTTCTGTTCGGGCATAATTACTCCTCTATGGAGCGAGTCCAGACCGAACTGCCTGAGCAAAAAAAATTGTGGGCGGGGCTAAATTCGGCTGGCATCCAGGCTACACAAGACCCATAAAAGGCTCTTAAAACGTCGTTACAAAGTCCATCTCACCACAGTGACTCTACAATAATTTTACGATGCGACGACAATAGTTTTTGTGCGCAAAAAAAATCAAAATATCGCCTTTATCCAACTTGTTCTTGTCTTCCGTGTGTGTCTCCACGACGCATGCGTGAGAATATGAGCAGATCCGGCGTTCGGACACATGACCCAGAAGAGATTTGTTTACAAGCAGAGGAAGACGCGCGTATCTCAGCTGTTGAATTCTACATTGATCGTGCTTTAGGTCTCGGCGTAGTTCTCAAAATGGGGTTAAAGTGAGCATTTCATGGATTCCCGAACGCCGGATCTGCGTCATATTCTCACGCATGCGTCGTGGAGACACACACGGAAGACAATACAAGCTGGATAAAGGCGTTATTTTGATTTTTTTTTGCGCACAAATACTATTGTCGTCGCATCGTAAAATTATTGTAGAGTCACTGTGGTGAGATGGACTTTGTAACGACGTTTTTAGTGCCTTTTATGGGTCTTGTGAGTGTAAATGTACTGAATGCCAATGGAGGCCTATCTGAAGCCTTTCTCAGCATCAGCTTTACACTAAAATATCTTCATTTGTGTCTGAAGATGAACGGAGGTCTGACGGGTGTCCAACGACATGAGGGTGAGGAATTAATGACAGAATTTACATTTTTGGGTGAACTAACCCTTTAAGAATGGCTGATTAACTCTTCTAAGTAAAACCTTCCTCAGCTTGATAAGAATCAAACATCTGTTCTTGTCCATGTGAAAGTGTTTCAGCTCTACTTTCTTTCATACCTAAATGTGTCTGCCAGGCATCCGTAAGATCTGATTATTGCTTTTCACTTGATCCCAATCTGATCTTCCAAGCTTTGTTGAGTCATTGCGATACGTTCAGTGTGTGTCCGCTCATATTACATGTGCCCTCTTTAACTTTCTCCTCTGCTCACCTTCAATATCCAGCCTTTACAGAACAGAGTCATGAGTAATAATGCAAAGTTAACATGCTAACATGATTAATTCAATGTGTTTAATGCCATTAAGGTGGATAAAGTCATTTTAATTGACTACATAGAACTTACTATAGGGTTAAAGTTAGGTTAGTTAATAATAATTTAAAAAGTGCATTTTTATTCAACTTGATGTTTATTTCTTATCATGTTCTTATTATTTTTTATAGTTTTCTTAATATATTATTGTGATTTTACTTTATTTTAAGCCATCACATTAAGGTTATACAATCACCAACTATAATCATCATCATTACAGTGGCTTGTGTAAGCTTCAGATGGACGGTAGAGAGTCATCTTTCTCACATTCTGCTGGAGGTGTTAAATTCTGTTTTATATTCAGAAGGTCCTGTGCCAAATATTGATCTGACACCAAAAGAAAATGTCAGATTAATGCCAAGTCCTGGCAGCCGCTGAGACATTTCTCTCTGTCTCGGGATTCTCGCATGACTGATTTTCATAGGCTGGTGACTGGACAGATGCTGCTGTTTGGTCACAGGTCTCGAGGGATGAGTGACAGACAGTGGATAGGACAAAGATTCACTCAGCCGTAGTGATTTTGTACAGTCATTTTGAAGTTGAGCCTTTGCTTGTTCTGTCATCTTCAGCTAACTCCTAAATGTACTAAATCACAATGGCTCTGTTCCAAAACTGTCAGCTCACTATGAAATTTCCCATAGTCATCATGTATCATACAAATAATGCTCCTTCAATTGTGAGACTCAACTCGCAATTGATCGAGTTTGCATGTTGCCAATGTAACCTTGCCTGACGTCGTCATACTCAATCTAGTCAGAATATGAGTCTGATCTGCTCCATTGGGCTGTGATTATGGGGTGTGTTTCAACCGAGCCAGGAAAGACCTCAATTGGACAGACCTACAACCAATCAGAGCGACGGAGAGACGCATAACGTTAGTTGTCAAATGTCAACAGAACTCAACTGACCTGTTGCCAAGTCCGCGGGTTGAAGCAAACCCCAATTATGTGATATACAGACCCAGAAATGCGATTTTTAGCTGCCAGCCCTGCCAAAATAACACATACTTGTTACCGGAGCCATCTTGGAAAACAGTCTGGAAAGTCGAGCCACGAACGCTGTGCTAAGCTGCAATAATTCCTATCGACCAGCTCACTTAGCATAAGAATTATCGCAGTTTAGCACCGCGCTCGTGGCTCGACACGTCGAGACTGTTTTCCAAGATGGCTCCGGTCTGTAGACGCATAATGTTCTGTCTTTATAAAGTATCTTTTATCTTTGTAGGGACCCTCATTATGCTCCCGTGTTAGTGTGAGGCTATTTTGAGCCTTGTTAGTGGTTTTAACTAGCGATTTAATTTGACTTATTCTATGCCCCATATACTAGTGTTATAAGCTAATCTGTTTTTAGAGATAAAACTCTTTACATCCGATTTTCATGAAAACGCATCCCAGAGAACGATCTACTCGGTAACCATGTGTTAATCACCCCTAGGTTCATTTTTCACCGGAGTTGTCGTTTAACGCTTGTCAATGGAGATCGGCCAGACTCGCTGTACAAATGAAATGGTAGATTACCAGATTGAGAATGATAGAGATTACCAGCCCTTATGGTAGATTTTGGAATTGAACATTTGTGTTAATCGACCAGACGAGAACGGTTCTAAACTGTTACGCAAACTAGGGATGGGCATTTTTGTCAATTTCTCATTTCGATCATCGATAGGTTTCAAAAACGAGTACTCGAGTACTCGGGGGCGGGGCATGAGCAGGGGGCGGGATATGTACAGGGGGCGGGGCTTGTCCGTCATTGAGATAATGAATACTGTTATGAAAATGGTTGTTGACAAATACAAACGTGACATGAAAACGGGTATATGAAAACATGAACATATAAAACAAAAAATAACGGCTAGATTATGATGCATAAATGTCTTTGAAAAAGAAACATCTTTATAAAATGACCGTCTCAAATAACCAAGTCAGTAATATCGAACATTGCATTTGAGCTGAAACTGTGAAATAACGCCACCCTGCAGAGCTTGCTAGCTGGTTAATAAACTCAACCAAACGCACCCTATATCAATATTAATATGAAGATTATTATGAACCTATTACGACATAAATCAACACAAAAGGACGTGAATGCGCACGTGAACTTCAGCGTGCTAGATTTTACAGGCTATGGTTTGAAACGGAACATTTTGAATGCGCTCTTCCCTTAACAACGCTCATACACGGACAACGAAAGCACAGAAACAACATTTTATTAAAAACGTGTTCTCATTATAATGCTATGACAGATTGACTCTGCACATCATGCACTTAATTTTATTATTCATGATCGAAGCGTTTACAGACATCACTGCGCGTTTACGAACTCATAACGAAAAACAGCTTTAAATAAACTAGGTCTACTGTTAAAAAATACGAGAACAGTATAGCACTGCTGCATTACTAATATCAATGATTCTGAGAAAGAAATATCTGAAAAGAATATGACCGTCTCTAAACCGTCATGTCGAGCATTAATGCGTTTGAGCTGAAACTGAAGAGAATGAACAGCCGGTATAACGGCAGGGCTTTGCTAGCTTATTAAGCTCAACCAAACGCTTCTTATATTAGATTAATCAGATATAGAAAACATAAAAGTAATCTTACAATGTGCATCTGCAGAAAAGGACGCGAATGCGCACTTGAACTTCGCGCGCTAGTCTGAGTGTTCTCGCTAGTTTCTCTCTGGATCAGCTGATGCACGGGGAACTAAGCTCAGATCATTTACAGCATCATCGTGTTCTCATTATAATGCTGTGTAGGCTATGACAGATTGGCGCTGCACATCTTGCAATAATTCCAGACATCACTGCAGTGCCTCAGTTTCACTTTATTTCGCCGCGGTCTGGAGGCTGTATAACGCTAACTAGGGATGCAACAATACAGTTAGTCCACGGTTCAATACATACCTCGGTTTTTAGCCACGGTTTTCGGTTCGGTTCTGATGGCTTGTCACATACATTTTTTGCTATTCTATTCTTAGGCGACAGGAACAGCAAGAGGTTAAAGAGAAAAATACTATTTTTTTATTGTAATACTCTTTCTTTATTTTACTTAAAAGAATTGAAAAACCTTACTTAAACTTAAAACTTTACTTAAAAAAACCCTTGTACACATTCCTAGTGTATTGGATAATATAAAATAAATATATATAAAGATTTACACTGGCAGCTCAGAGCTGTACAGCAGCATTAAAGTATGAAATTGAATGAATGAATGTAAAATTAAAACACTACATAGACTTCACTATAAAATATACACTGATTCTAATTAAAGCTACTGTATTAAAGTTCTTCAGTCAAGAGCAGTGAGTGATTTTCTCTTTGTCTTTTGTTGTTGTATTAACATTAAAGGGATAGTTCACTCAAAAATGAAAATTCTGTCATCGAGAAATGAATACAGGTTTGAAACAATATTAGAGTGAGTAAATAATGACATAATTTTAGAGGTGAACTGTCCCTTTAAGGACGGCGTGTTTACTATAGGCTGCGCTGCTGTCAATTTAAGACCTGCACGCATCTAATACACACACACACCGATTTTATTTTCACTTTAGACATAACCGACTGTGTTTATGTTAACCTTGTGTGTATTTGACAGTATTAGCGCAGTAAGACGACTACTTAGTCCAGTAATCACGTGTTTGACAGCCGTTTAGTGCGCACGCTCTGAAAAGCGCATGTTAAAACCGCGCACGCGAATGAAACCGGCAAAGCTGTAAAACGCATGCAAATGATGAACTTTGGTGATTGTGAATAACTATAGTGTCCTGTGAGGATAACTCCACCACTAGTGTGTGATGTGAATGTATGTCGCGTTGTTCAGTATTGGGATGGAGGCAAATTATAGAATTTGTAGAAAAATAATTAATTAAATGCGAAACCGAAAAAAACGCAATTCACAAGCGCGTATTGAACCGTGAATGCCGTACCAAACGGTTCAATATTATATTGAGAATTGTGGCATCCCTAACGCTAACCAATCAGACCTCCGGTATCGCGCAAAACGACGCAATAACCAATAAAAAAAGAGACAAATATTTTTTTTTAAAGTCAGGGCGATCATCATTCTCATGATCGGTGATCGCTGTCACGTTCGAGTACTCGATTACTCGACCACTGTTGCCCATCCCTAACGCAAACATGTATAAATATCCTCTTTTTCTTTTCTACATCCTACAGATGGCTTCAGCTACAGATAATCGCTACGGGCAAAAGGAGTCTTCCGACCAGAACTTTGATTACATGTTCAAAATCCTGATCATCGGGAACAGCAGCGTCGGGAAGACAAGCTTTCTGTTTCGTTACGCAGACGACTCCTTCACCCCAGCGTTTGTAAGCACAGTGGGCATCGACTTCAAGGTGAAGACCATCTACAGGAACGACAAGAGGATAAAGCTGCAGATCTGGGTGAGAGAGAGCGCTTTGATTGGGTCCTGACATACACCTGGAACATAGCTGTGCCAGATTAAGGGCTTTTTGTGATAGAAAAGAGGTAGAGGTGTTTTTTAAATTCAAAAACGAATAATGAATCAATAAATATCATAGCAGATTTTTTTCTTACTGGAGGTTTCTTAAAAATAAGAGTACAAAATTGTACCTTTTTAGGGTACAAGTGTCCGTCACTGGGGTGGGACCCTTAAGGGTACATTTCTGTAGCTCTAAGTCAGGGGTCGGCAAGTTTGGTCCTAGAGAGCTGATGTCCTGCAGAGTTTAGCTCCAGCCCTACTAAACCACCACAGTATTTAAGGGTTAGTTCACCCAAAAATGAAAATTCTGTCATTAATTACTTAACCTCATGTCGTTCGACACCCGTCAGACCTCCGTTCATCTTCAGACAGAAATGAAGATATTTTAGTGTAAATCTGATGGCTCTGAAAGGCCTCCATTGGCACAATGCACTTTACACTCTCAAGACCCTTAAAAGACACTAAAGACGTCATTACAAAGTCCATCTCACTACAGCGGCTCTACAATAACTTTATGAAGTGGCGAGAATAGTTTGTGCGCAAAAAAACCCTAAATAACGACTTATTTAGTGATGACGATTTCAAAACACAGCCTCATGAAGCTTCGAAGCGTTATGAATCAGTGAGTCGATTCATGATTCGGGTCGCGTGTCAAACTGCTGAAATTTGGCGATTCAAACCGCTGAATCGACTCACTGATTCATAACGCTTCGAAGCTTCATGATGCCGTGTTTTGAAATCGTCATCACTATGTAAGTCGTTATTTAGGGGGTTTTTTGCGCACAAAAACTATTCTCGCCGATTCATAAAGTTATTGTAGAGCCGCTGTAGTGAGATGGACTTTGTAACTTTAGTCTTTAGTGTCTTTTAAGGGTCTTGAGAGTGTAAAGTTGAGCCAATGGAGGCCTTTCAGAGCATCAGATTTACACTAAAATATCTTCATTTGTGTCTGAAGATGAACGGAGGTCTGACGGGTGTCCAACGACATGAGGGTCAGTCATTAATGACAGAATTTTCATTTTTGGGTGAACTAACCCTTTAGACCAGGGGTGTCCAACCCTGGTCCTGGAGAGCTACCACCCTGCAGATTTTAGCTCCAACCTCAATCAAACACACCTGAACCAGCTAATCATGGTGTTCAGGGTGCTAGATAATTACAGACAGGTGTGTTGGAGCAGGGTTGGAACTGAAATCTGCAGGACGGTAGCTCTCCAGGAGCAGGGTTGGACACCCCTGCTTTAGACTCATGCCTCCCAGCATGCATTGCAGCATTAAGTATGTCACCATTGTTGAGATTCATATGCTGATTCTTGATATCTGTCATTCACGGTTATATCCACTGATGATCGGGTGAAATGATACAGAAATAACATTCCAATCAATGGCGGGTGGATGAGAGATGAATAATTGTGTTTGTTTGATAAAGATATTTTGCGAGTCCTGTGAGCGTTTCTCCAGACGCTTTTAAAACTATTCCTCACGTGTACTGACAGGGGAGCGGAAACTCATTAAATATGCAAATCTTATCCAATCCTAGCCGTGGGCGTTTACTTCCAAGTCTTCAGTGCAGCACGCCCATCAAAACAGAGTGTTTTTCAGAGAGCCTCAAATCCAAGGCAGAAAATAGCCTATTACTGATTTATTATGATAAATGATATTACGAACGTCATAAGTTGACCTCAGACAACAGGATAATAATAAATAAATAAAAAACGTTCATGACACTTTTAAAAACCTTATTTGTCATTGACCCCTTACACCTTTTTTTTTTTCTTTAAATCCTTTATTTGGTTGTTTGCTTGCATGTCATTGAGATATAAAACATGGATAATATCTAGAAAAATACTTACAAAAGGAATATAATTGCCGGTGGGCTTAAATGGGTTAACAGAATACAAAATTTGATACATTTAATATAATTGTGATAATGTCATAAATAGGGTTGGGAATCGTGAGAAATTTTCCGGTTCCGGTTCTGGTTCCGGTTCCGCCTAACGATTCCGGTTCCATTAAAATTATTAAACAACTAGTGGTAAAGGAAAAAGGCACAATACGCAACTCAAACAAAAAATTTTGTGTTTATTACTTGCTCTAAAATTAATTTACAGGTTGGCAATGTCAAAAAAGTCCTGTACTGTACATATATTACAGTATTAATTAAGCCATTCTTGCAACACATTTTTTTTTCAAATGAACACCTCTGAAATTGTCTTATTACATTTTATCTCTCTGTCTCTGAATAAAACCAAGTTATGAATTATATTTATTAGTTATATTTATTAATTAGTTGTATATTAATTTAATAGTAATTCAGTTATTCAGTGAACTTGTAAATAATAAATTGCAATTCAGCATTACAAAAGTAATTGTGCCTAAACGCTTACCTAAACCATGGTGACTCAACGGTTGACAAATATATATATATATATATAAATATAAAGGCCTTTCACTATAAATCTGGTATAAGCCTGTGGCACTCTGTGCTGTAGCAAATGTTTTGTCAAATTGCTAGTGCAGCCTCCTTTGCATGTTATTAACTTTTCACATTTTGCTTCATTATCATTCATTGTTTGGAAATGAATCCATACTTGTGACTTTCTCTACGCCATGCTGGTGGTCAACGAGAAAATATCTGACGCAAAACCGTAAATGTATAGCGCGAGGGCTTTCAGGCTGAACTGCGGCACTCCTGGAAGCGGCAGGAAACGTAATTAATATTCATGATGAGGTGAGGGTTGCCAGGTTTTCACAACAAAACCCGCACAATTGCTACTCAAAACTAGCCCAAAACAAGCCCAATCGCGTTTCAGGGGGGGCTTCTCCTGTAAAATTCGCATTTCCGGGGCTAAATATCACATAATTGGGGTCGCTTCAACCCGTCAACAGTGTTTAAGTAGCCCAATTCCGCGGGAAAACCACAGACTTGGCAACACTGGCTATCACTCGCTATTGAAGGATACGCTTCCAGCGCTTCGCACACACATTGTCCCAGAACCGTTTTCGGAACCGAAATTTAGGAATTTCGCGCTGTTCTGGTATTTTTCAAAAATCAGTTTTGGTTCTGCATAAGAACCGGTTCTCGGTTCCCAACCCTAGTCATAAACCTAATCAGTTAAGCCACTGTGGTTTAATGAAGTGTTGTGGTCTACAGAGAAACGGGGAGATGGTCTGTGGATGGGGAGGTTTGCTGAGTAGCCAATCAGAATCGCTTGTTGCATCAGGGCCCCTCCCCCACCGCCTCAGATTCCCCTGTGGTGAAGACGCCCCTCCCCCCACAGACCTCAGTAAAGTCCTGACCAGATTCACACACACGCTAGAGAAAAGCTTCTTCACGATGGATAAAATACACTATTGTGTGGCATACAGTGTCTGGTCTTAAAGGACAGAATTGGATAATGCTCTGTAAATATGCCCAACCTAGTATTATGCAACGATAAACATTTTAGACCATTGTCACATGTCGCGTGATTCATAGAGTTGTGCCCATAGATATCTATAATAAAGGCTAGATGTGTTACTGCAGAGTCTCTATCGTCATCAGCGGCGGCCATCTTATCACAGGCGAGCTTTTTGGCGGACTCCTGATGTAAGGCGAGTGATCTGAACACAAATACTCTTATCTCGCTGAAATCTGGACGGATTTACAAATGTTATTAACGTGGCTATAATTCTGGATGCTTGAACATGTTGGTTATAATTATTCATAAGTATGCAGTGTCATAACTACATCTCTGAGGTTTATAACAAACCGTTTGAAAATCGGTAGAAAATTGAGCAAGTTATGAATTACAAATAAAGTTTCAGAGAAGGATACTTTATTCATCCTTATATCCTGCGGTCACTCCGGGAGTAGGTTCGACCATCAATTTCGTTAAAAAAAAACAAGAATCGAAAACAACACTCCATGATTCCTGGAAACCAGGAGTCAGAATCAATTCCAAAAATGTTGGAATTGAACAGCCCTAGAAAACGGTTCAGGGTGAGTGTAATAGAAAACAGAAACACTTTGCTGGATATTGTTGGAAAGATGCTGATGTATTACTGTGGTATCAGAGTCAAGAGCCCAAAATAGGCACTCGGTCTCACTGATATTTTGGGATATTAATAGGACCATCAGTGCTAGACTCCATTTTGACCTGGGTGAGGATTTATCCCATTGATTTCTTCCATTAGGCTGATGTCCTCATAGTTCTATCCTCCTCATGTTTCTCTTAGAAAGTCAACTGGAGTTCATCATTTACTCGCCTTCATCTTGTGCCAAATGTGTTTTACTTACTAGTTTGTTTTTTGTGCGGGACAATCAACAGCATGTCGATTGTACAAGTTGTAATTAAAGGATTAGTTCACTAATTTCCTCATCCCCGTCTCATCCAAGATGTGTCTTTCTTTCTTCGGTGGAAATGAAATGACGTTTTTTGAGGAAAACATTCCAGGATTTTCCTGCTCATAATGGACTTCAATGGGATCTAGGGTTTGGTACCGTTCACATGGTAACCGGTATCGGTTACCCAACGGTACCTTTTTTCGGTACTTTTGGGATGTTTACATCAATAACTGTAAAGAACCTGTAAGTAATTTATAAAAGTGTTATTGACATTATGCCAGAGCTGCCCTGGTCGCTGTCTGCCATTGTCAGTGATGTTTGATTACTGTAATATTTACTAGTAAATAGAAGGCAACTAGGTACTTAAAGGGATAGTTCACCCAAAAATGAAAATTCTGACACAAAAGATGATATTTTGAAGAATGTTTGTAACCAAGCAGAGAGAGCAGCCATTGACTACCATAGTAGGGAAAAAAATACTATCCTAGTCAATAGTTGCTCTATCTGCTTTGTTGCAAACATTCTTCAAAATATCTTCTTTTGTGTTCAGCAGAACAAAGAAACTCATACAGGTTTGGAAAAACTTGAAGGTGAGTAAATGATAACAGAATTCTCATTTTTGGGTGAACTATCCCTTTAATTTAATTAATAAAAGCAACCATATTATTATTTTTCTTTTTAATTTCATTTCTATGAAAAGATTTCCCACAAATTATGTGTTATGTATTTTCTGGTAATCAAATGAAGACATTAATTTAATTTATCTTTTAATTTAATAAAAAAAAAAAAATTGTCAAACAAAGCAGCACAACTGAGCTTTATACGCTTAAAATAAAAAATATACATGTAATTTATAAAAAAAAAAAATTGGGATAATTTATTATTATTACATTAGTGATAGTAGTAGTATTATTACATTGAGACGTATAGAAGTTATTTGTCAAGTTAGCCGAACTTTTATTTTGACGGGTTGCCATGAATTTGAGTTTCTGTGTGTTTGATATAACGGTAGTTTTTCTCAAATGAAACGGTAAAATGCTCATAAAGTGACTCTCAGTGGCTCTGGAGATGACGTTTGTGTGTTCATATCCTCATATGAGAGGCAGAGATGGAAACATGTGACCGTCACGCACGATTCTGAGTGTGTGTGTGTGTGTGTGTGTGTGTGTGTGTGTGTGTGTGTGTGTGTGTGTGTGTGTGTGTGTGTGTGTGTGTGTGTGAGGTAAACCCATAGACTGTAAACCGCACGTCTACACATTCATTCGCACAGAGACACACAGGATTCGTATTTGAATAGTCTTTTTTGTGGTTTAATATTCACAGACACTCGTCTATATCACAATATGCGTTCTCAGGTACCGAAATTTGGTACCGATTGATTTAATGTGAATCGGTAGTACCAACGGAATTCGGTCGGTGCCCTTAAGAGTACCGAGTTCGGTATCCAACGCAGGGGCGTAAATTTCATCTAACAGTTGGGGGGGACAATAAACATGACATTTCTCACGAGCAATTTTTTAAGGGGACACAAATAATACAGCCAAAATCGTACTTGTAAGGATATGTGTACCAAAAAAAAAACCTTTTGTACTTATTTGGCGTTTTGGTGCACTGAAAAATTATGTAATGTCCATTTTTCTTTTCTCTGTCATTTTATCTGACCAACAACACAAAGCGATAGTTGTTTACTAAAACTTTTATAACTTTTTCTGAGTGTCCTATTTAAGAAGAGACGCACGTCTGTTTTCCACAAATAACACACATGAACTACAACCGTTTAGGATCTGTGCATTTAATACGATTAAGGTTCACTACTCAGTCATATTATAATTATTAAATTATCTTGCGTCCTCCACATAGTATTTTATACTATATTCAGATCTTTAGATATTCAACTGCAGCAAGCCCTCTGATTTGCCACTTATGATCATATTGAGCAAAACCCAACACAGATCTGACAGAGCGGCCGTGCGCATACTTTCAGTTTAATTAGCGCTAATTCGGGGGCTGGTTGCTTGATTTTTGGGTTCATTAGCCTATTATTCTTAATGAAAAACACAACAAGAAAACAGTACAATGGCACTCCCTTAAATAGGCGCTTTTACATTTCGCTTTGAAACCAAATCTTCCACGATCATCTTGTCTGTCAGCTGTTTGCTCGTTCGGCTCGTGCTGTATTGAGCAGACACGTTCAGTTTTTAATTGTTGTGTCTGCTCTCTAACTTATTTTATTACTATAAAAGTGAGAACGACGGTGGCCTGGCCGGGGCAATGCCGCAGTGGGCAAGTGATGTTAGCAGTGTTTTAAAGAGAAATAATCACTTCATCTGATGTTTAAAGTGAATAAAATAGCTTTGACAGCTAACTGGTGTTTCACAACTGCTGTCTGAAGAGCTTTGTTCTCTCCCCAAACTTGTGTGGTAGTTTTTTACGGTCTATGGGTAACGTTAGTTGAGGTGCGCGGTGGATCGAACCACTATGGGGCAAAGGGGGGGACTCAAAATGTTTCTAAACTTAAAACGCATTTTTTTGTCCCGTTTGCGTTTGTATTGTTTTACTACTTACACATTTATTTTAATTGTATATCATTATATTATTTACAATACCCAGCATGGTTTTTAGGGGGGGACAGCCCTCTATTTGGGGGGGTCCTGTCCCCCCCGTCCCCCCCGCGATTTACGCCCCTGATCCAACCCTAATGGGAACCTACGGTTGAAGGTCCAAATCAATGCAGTTTCAAAGGAAGGGCTTCAGAGTCTCTGATCCCAGACGAGGATCTTATCTAGACAAACAATGGATTGCGTAATCACGTCTAAAAGGAAGAGGAAGTACCGCCCCAAGCGAACGTGTGAAGACTATTACAAACGCCCTTTACCAAAAAACACTCAGTCTTCAACTTCAAAATCGTCCAACATCGTTGTTACCTTTTTTTTTTTGCTAAAGGATGTTTGTATTACATGTATTACATGTGTCCTAACTACACACGCCGCGAGACGCGATAAAGTCTAAAGGCTAAAGACTATCCAATTGCGTACAGAGTCATTTGAATTATGCTCGTTGATCACGCCTCTTGTGCCTGATTGGTTGAAGGACTATCCAATTGCGTACAGAGTCATTTGAATTATGCTCGTTGATCATGCCTCTTGTGTCTGATTGGTTGAAGGACTATCCAATTGCGTACAGAGTCATTTGAATTATGCTCGTTGATCACGCCTCTTGTGTCTGATTGGTTGAAGGACTATCCAATTGCGTACAGAGTCATTTGAATTATGCTCGTTGATCCCGCCTCTTGTGTCTGATTGGTTGAAGGACTATCCAATTGCGTACAGAGTCATTTAATTTATGCGCGTTGATCACGCCTCAACGACTTGTATAGTCCTTCAATCTGATTGGTTGAAGGACTATCCAATTGCATACAGAGTCATTTGAATTATGCTCGTTGATCACGCCTCATGTCTGATTGGTTGAAGGACTATCCAATTGCGTACAGAGTCATTTAATTTATGCGCGTTTATGGTCGCGTGTGCAGTAGAAAATACAGATCAGACTCCCCAGACTAATGTTCAATCTTAAATTGAGCTTGGTGACCCTAATAATATGATATTTAGACCCAGGAATGCGACCCTGCCAAAAAAACACATATTTTACCCCCAAACAATTTTTTTTTTCCGGAGAACCCATCCGGAAAACTATTGGGCTTGTTTTGGGCTAGTTTTTTTGAGGAGCAAATGGGCGGGTTTTGTTGTGAAAACTTGGCAACCCTGATCTCAGGCAGTGTTTATGTGCTTTATTTAATGTTAAATCGTGTCATGTGACTTTGAATATCATTTAGTGCTCAGCTTTGTAACGCAGTCGCACTAAAAGCAACAATGGATAATTCACCTCAGATCTTGAAATATTAAACGTTCAAACTGTGAACAAGTGTATTCTATGACAGTGATTGTTTTAGTGACTCCGTGTGTATGTTAGTCATGTTTAAATGCTGTAATATTCATGAATTTGATTATGTATCCGTTTCCTTGCGAGTGCCGTCAGGATTAATCTCTAGTGCCTAAAGCCCCGCCCACACGCTGTTCTGATTGGCTGTGGTTTTTGATTGATTTGTCGTATCTCGTAGTCGCGGACAGACAAGTTGCTTGATGCTGAATATTATTGCGTTGCGTGTAGTTTGGACACGTGTAAGTCTTTGCATGTGCGCTTTGTAAACATGGGGGCGGTACTTCCGACTTCCGACATGATTACGCAATCCATAGCCGTCACAGAGCAGCGCAAAATGTGCAATTTTGGTTAAAAAGTATATTAATTGTATTTGTTTTTATTTATTAGAAATGTATATAAGATCCTCGTCTGGGATCAGAGACTCTGAAGCCCTTCCTCTGAAACTGCAGTGATTTGGACCTTCAACCGTTGGTTCCCATTGAAGTCCATTATGTGCAGAAAAATCCTGGAATGTTTTCCCTTAAAAAACTTCATTTCGACTGAAGAAAGATGAGATGGGGGTGAGGAAACTAAAAAGGAATTTTCATTTTGAAGTGAACTAATCCTTTAATATTCCTTCAATGAGCCTCTGCACTTTCTTTTCACAAAAACCAGGAGAACAGGATTCAGCCATGGTTTTGGTTTTTAGCTCCTCCTATCAGGAAATATGAGATGGAGTTTAACACACTGATCCGGCATCACTGCACCTGAGAAATGAGTTCATTATAAACACATTCAGATCATGAGGAGTGCAGGAGGACAAACTAATGCTTGTGTCTGGACAACAAACGACTTTCACAAAAGTGGAAGAAAGTTAAATAACTTTACAATCATTTTATTTCACAAATCTTGGAAGAGCATAGAAAGAACCGGATTTTTGGTTGCTTGGTGGTTCTTTACTTAACCCTTATGTGTCCCTGGGGGCGTTTTAATCCACTACGGGCTGCTTTTGAGTCTTAATTTGGCCACAACTTTCTCTGTGTTTCAGCAAATGGAATGATTTTTGGCGACAAAAATATTCAGCCAAATTAATAAACTTGTCTAATTTCGCTATTTTGAATTAAAATAGACCTATAATGTCATTTATAATATAATTAACAAACAAGAAATGTTAACAAAGCCGTTTTCTTCAGATTAGGCATAAGATTAATAATGAATGTGTGCATATTGTAAATTAATAATTCCAATTACTCCCAGTAAATAAAACTTAGAGGTAAAAAAAAGAGAGTAAAAAAAAAGCTCAGCTTTGTTCAGCCTGTATTGGGCATAATATTAGTAATCAATGTGTGCATATTGTGAATTAATTTAATACATTTAGTTACCCAGCTTTCCTGTTAGCCTTCAGTAAATGAACATGTCAATGAAAATGATTCATAAAACATATAAATATCAGTTAAACATGTTTACTTTCTTCACTGACGAAACTGGATAAACTGTATCAGTCAAATCTCCCCACTGACATGGTTTTCGAGTTATTGTTATCTAATTTTTTGGCGTTCAGAACATCTTAAAATGCACATATGTAGATCATAGAAATCAAAATGTTCTTGCAGGAGCCACAGAACCCCCCTAACTACCTATATTTTGAATCTCAGTGATTATAAATCTGCCTACATTGTATGATTAAGGGATGTACAATATGGTCATGCAGACTTCATTGCTTCATAAGTAATAATAATAATACGTTTATTTTTTATAGCGCCTTTCAAGAACCCAATGGACAATCAATTACAATCAGACAGTCCGCCTGTTCATTATCGTAAATAAACAAGCAGGTGTACAACAAATAACTCCAACAACAACAAAGAAGTTATAGAATCAAAAAGAACAAATAACAGTAGCTAGTCATGTAGCATAACAGGAAGAGGTGCGAGATCACTTGAAGGCAGAGGCGGTGCGAGAAAGATAATTATTTACTGCACAGAGAAAAAAGATGAGTTTTAAGTTGGGATTTAAAAGTCTGGAGAGTAGGTGCGTTATGGATAGTCGAGGGCAGCTTATTCCATAATTTAGGGCCAATAACACTAAAAGCCCTTCCTTCAGTAGAGCGTTTAAACTTGGGGACGACAAGCAGGTTTTCATTGCTGGATCTGAGGGTCCGGGCAGGAGCATAAGTAATAATAAACAGCCAATATCCTAATATGCATACTAATAAGCTACTAGTTAATAGTGAGAATTGGACCCTTAAGTCTTACCATTATTTTTCATATCCTCACTGGGGCTGAAATCCTAGAACCGCCCCTGAGCAGAGGTGGACAGTAGCTAAGTACATTTACTAGAGTACTGTACTTAAGTACACTTTTTGAGTATCTCTACTTTCCTTGAGTAGTATTTTTTATGGAAACTTACGACTTTTACTTCACTACATTTGAAAGACAAATATCGTACTTTTTACTCCTCTACATTTCTATCAAGGCCCTCGAAGTAGAAAGTCGTAGCCGCTTTGAAAGTCAGTGGATGATTTGTTTTCTTCTTTAAAACGTGATTAGTTTTTTTTTTTGCAGACAGACTATCAGTAATCACTCTTGTAGGATCACATGAAGTTCAATGATTTCCAAGTATTTTTTGAACACCAATCAACTGATGGCAAAATCGAAGGCAGCAGTTTCCAGACTCAGTATGGTCAAACTTAAAAGTTATAAAAACTTAAAAGAGCAGACATGGATAAGTCTGAAAGTGCACAGAAAGCTGCCTCTCAGACGCCAGACCACAAATACTGAAGTTTAGTCTATTGAATCTATTAAAATCTTATTATAGTCAATTAAAACTAGATTAAAACTAAAATAATTCAGATGCCTAAAATGTTGTAGTCAAAAGTCTATGACTAAAACTAAATCCAAATTTGCTGTCAAAATGAACACTGGTATGAAGTATGATCGGTCAAATGATTTTTATAGATTTACCCGCAAAGTTGCCATAGCCTTGTGGATCCAGCGCTAACACATATAGCTAACGTTCAACAATGATGTTAGTTAGCATGCAAAAGCGTAGTTGGGCTAATAATGTTAACTGAAGTCCTTTCAGAAATATGTTTTTACATAATCTTACATAACCAAAATCAAATAAACACAATGTAGACACAACCTGTAAGTGTAAACAAACACAACCTTTCTTTTCTAGTATGATTTTGACTTTGATAAGAGCTTTGTAACTTTTAAACAAGTATTTAAATGAGTTCAAGGTATGCTAGCATGTCAGATGGAGCTTAGACCCCCATGATGGAACAGCGTGCATTCATACAACAATGCAAAGATAATAAAATAATGCGTTTACTTTTGATACTTAAGTACTTTTAAAAGCAAGTACTTCTGTACTTTTACTTAAAGCTACACTGTGTAACTTTTTTAGTTTATTCTTAGCTAAAAACACTTAGTTCTTTCAAAAATATATGTGCTCATTAATGTATATTTTCTTCTTTCAAGTAATAAAGTATTCTGGTAAGTTTATAATATGCCATTGTAAACACATACGGGTGAGGGTTTGAATGCGGGTCGCCATGTTGATCCTCCATCTTGAAAGTACATTAGCCAAAGAGGGACATTCCCGTAAATTCAAGCTTCGCCTTTGGCGTTTTAACACTCGATGGCAGCGTGACCAATGTGGACGAGGTCGAACTGGAAGCCATGTTAATCTTGGACTAAATCGGCCACCGTAGGAGTTAAAACGAAATCGGAATTGAGAAGAACAGAAACGGATGCTGCGTCCCAATTCGCATACTATCCGTACTAAATAGTATTCGAAAAAAGAATTAGTATGTCCCAAGTCTTAATATGTTGAAAAGAGTATTCCAAAGATTCCCGGATGGTCGACTATTTCCGGTCAGAATCCGAAGTGCAGATCGATGCGCACTATAACGGCTGATATTGCCCACAACCCATTGCGAAAACTACAAACGCGGATAAAAAGTGTTAAAAAACTACAAACATGACGGTTACGCGAGTCTGACGGTTAAGTGGAGAGGATTAGATAAAAGGGGCTTGAGTGAGCAATTCTCAGTATTTCACCTGACAAAAATATATTTATTCAATGTTAGCCACATTATATTTCACCTTCAGCAGCATTGAGAACTTTTGTAATGATACGTTTGGCCATTAACTTTGCAAACACATGAGGAGAGTCTCTGCATTAAAGACCCAGGAATGGCAGATCAACGAGCGTCTACATTTCTCTCCGATACGGTAGGAGATTAAACTGAATGTGGAGGATTTGAACTGTGACGATGATTGACAGTTTAAGCGGTGACGGGACGCGCGTAACAGAGTCCGTTAAAGATGACGAAGTAGTATATCCCAAAGCTTGCATACTCTTCTGCTACACACTCAAAAGTTACTACTTTTAGGACGTAGTATAAGTAGGCGAATTGGGACGCAGCCTAATATTCACTGGATGGTCATATACCTTTTCACCGCTAGATGGGGGAAAATATCACACAGTGTAGCTTTAAGTAAAAATCTATCTTTACAACTTTCACTTGTAATTGAGTAATATTTAACCAATAGTACTTTTACTTTTACTCAAGTAATGGAGTTGTGTACTTTGTCCACCTCTGGCGCTGAGGATGAGATGCACCGGTGGACACATCAGATACTGACTGCTTTTAAAATGTATATTTTCAATTCCTCTCCAGGACACGGCAGGACAGGAGCGCTACAGGACCATCACCACCGCCTACTACCGCGGGGCCATGGGCTTCATCCTCATGTACGATATCACCAACGAGGAATCCTTCGCTGCCGTGCAGGACTGGTGGGTTCAACACGCTATAACACGGGGATTGAGTTTAAAGGGATAGTTCACCCAAAAATGAAAATTTCACATTGATCTGCTCACCCCCAGGCCATCCAAGATGTAGGCGTCTTTGTTTCTTCAGTAGAACACAAATGAAGATTTTTAACTCCAACCGTTGCTGTGTGTCACTCATATAATGCTCGTCAATGGGGTCTAATTCTATTAGAGTAAAAAAAACATGCACAGACAACTTCAAATTAAACCTCGTGGCGACACATTGATGTCTTAAAGGGTTAGTTCACCCAAAAATGTAAATTCTGTCATTAATGACTGAGCCTCATGTGGTTGGACACCCGTCAGACCTCCGTTCATCTTCAGACACAAATGAAGATATTTTAGTGTAAAGCTGATGCTCTGAAAGGCCTCCATTGGCTCAACTTTACACTCTCAAGACCCTTAAAAGACACTAAAGACTAAAGTTACAAAGTCCATCTCACTACAGCGGCTCTACAATAACTTTATGAAGACGAGAATAGTTTTTGTGCGCAAAAAACCCTAAATAACGACTTATATAGCGATGACGATTTCAAAACAAAGCATCATGAAGCTTCGAAGCGTTATGAATCAGTGAGTCGATTCAGCGGTTCAGAGCGTTATGAATCAGTGAGTCGATTCAGCGGTTCAGAGCGTTATGAATCAGTGAGTCGATTCAGCGGTTTGGATCGCCAAATTTCAGCAGTTTGACACGCGATCCGAATCATCATTCGACTCACTGATTCATAACGCTTCGAAGCTTCATGATGCCGTGTTTTGAAATCGTCATCACTATGTAAGTCGTTATTTAGGGTTTTTTTGCGCACAAAAACTATTCTCGCCGATTCATAAAGTTATTGTAGAGCCGCTGTAGTGAGATGGACTTTGTAACTTTAGTCTTTTGTGTCTTTTAAGGGTCTTGAGAGTGTAAAGTTGAGCCAATGGAGGCCTTTCAGAGCATCAGCTTTACACTAAAATATCTTCATTTGTGTCTGAAGATGAACGGAGGTCTGACGGGTGTCCAACGACATGAGGGTAAGTAATTAATGACAGAATTTTCATTTTTGGGTGAACTAACCCTTTAAGACACGAAACGATCGGTTTGTGCGATAAACCGAACAGTATTTATATAATTTTTTACCTCAAATACAACACCATATCCAACAGCCCTGAAAACGCAGCACTTCCGGAAAGGATCACACATCACACACAGGAAGTGATGTCTCTACACTAGATTGTGTACATTGACCTTCCTTTCCGCAGGGTTTAATTTGAAGTTGTCTGTGCGTGTTTTTTTTACTCTAATAGAATTAGACCCCATTGACGAGCATTATATGAGCGACACACAGCAACGGTTGGAGTTAAAAATCTCCATTTGTGTTCTACTGAAGAAACAAAGACACCTACATCTTGGATGGCCTGGGCAGGGTTCACACTCGTCCTGGAAAATTGATGACAAATTTTCCAGTCCTGGAAAACACATGGAAAATTTGAGAAAATAAAAAATGTCCTGGAAAATCTTGTTGTTGTCTGGGAAAATTCTTTTAAAAAAGTTATTTCTTTAGCCGAGTATAAGGAGTTTATCGCTGGCCCAAACAATTAGCGCTAGTTGCAGAAAGCACATGTTCAGGAATGCTGAGTTTGATGTAGTATTTTGAATAATGATGTTTAGTCTTGTGTTGCCACTTGCAGCCGTTAGCTAATGCTAATGCTAATGCTATAACTGCTCAAATGTATGCAGTGAATGTTAACTCGTAAGCTGCTACCTAATCACATAATGTTGATGTAAAGTCAGAATTGCAAAATATAGTCAGAATTGCGTGATATAAACTCGCAAGTCTTTTCTTCACAGTTGACTTTTTTGCGCAGTTGCGAGTTTATATCTTGCAATTGTGACTTCTTTTCTCAGAATTGTGAGATCTAAACTGCAATTGCAAGTTATAAAGTCCAATTCTGAGGAAAAAAGAATTGCGACAATTTTCGCGTTTATATCACAAATATGTAAACTCGCAAATGTGAGAAAGTCAGAATAGCGAGAGAAAAAGTCTCAATTACCTTTTCTTTCTATTCTGTGGTGTAACGAAGCTTCCATAGTCATAATGTATGATTAAGAGCTCATATTGAAAAATGCTGGATTGTTAAGTAATGGCAATAAACTGGACGGCTTTTAAAGACTTAGAAAGCAATATTTGGCGTGATCCTTGTCTTTTATTCCCGCCAGGGCTTAAAAACGGAAAAAAATATCAATCGGTTCACTCCGAGCAGAATCGATATTTTAACGTTTCCATTTTTGCGTTCCTCATTAAACATTACTGTTCCGAAAACGGTTTGATTTGAAAAAATACCGGTTAATAACGTTATTTTAATTTAGCCTATACTTTAAACAAATATGTATAAATAGACTTATTTTCACTCAATAATAATATAACGCATGGTAATTAAACTTGAATATTTATTTCATAACATTTTTAAAACCACAACAGAAATACATGCATTAATTACAAAGCATAAACAGCGGACCTGTTTTAATGGAGCGTTAGACAATCGAAAGTGGCTCTTATGCCTAATTCTCTTCAGAAGAGTGATAACATTCTTTGTAACGTTACATAACTTTTTTCAACACGACTTTAAAAAATGTATAAATAAAGAATAAATAAACTGGATAACCATTGCACCGTCAACTGGTAATTTCAAAGCAAACGCTGCGCAACACGTCCTTGCATCACATAATCAAACTCAGTCAGCTAATAAAGCTCGATCATTTAATGCAATATAACATACCATTTAATACGAAGCATCAACCCTATAGAAAACATAGAGCTGTCCTGTATTGGCAATCTGAAAGACTATAGGACAAATGTTTGATAGATGCTATAGCCTACTTGGATAGGCTTAAACGAAATCCACAAACTAGCCTAAATCAGACTATTTGAGCTTAAAGTCCGAACTGCTTATTTAAACATTCGAAAAGAATGTCCTCCAATACCTGCGCTTTCATTGATGACCTCAGCGGGGAAAGAAATGTACTTGAGGCGTGTAAATGCGCGCTCACACTGACTAGCGTTACCGGTAGATTCACAGATGACATTTCACTCACGCTTGATCCGTCACATCACATGCTGTAGCTACTCAATTCATGATTGGGCACTGCCAAATTAAAATATTAAAAGAACGATAAAATAACATTATTAACCGGTTAATGGTCATTTCAAATTAACGTTTCTGTTCAGAACGATTCAAATTGATTTTGATTTCGTTATCGTTTTTGTTCCTCTTAAAATTTCGTTCGTTTCCGGTTTTCGTTTTCGTTCCTTGAACCGGTTCGGAGCCCTGATTCCCGCCGTAGTAAAATTGAAAATGTCCTGGAAAAGTACTGGAAAATGGTTGCTGAAAAAGAGTGGGAACCCTGCTGGGGGTGAGCAGATAAATGTCAAATTTTCATTTTTGGGTGAACTATCCCTTTAATGAGTGTGTGATTGTTCTCCCGCAGGTCCACACAGATCAAGACGTACTCATGGGATAACGCTCAGGTGCTTCTGGTGGGAAACAAGTGTGATATGGAGGATGAGAGAGTGGTGGCCGCTGAGCGGGGCAGACAACTCTCAGAGCATCTCGGTAAATCATCAAAGTTTATTTCCCACATGCTGGTAGTTTTTCTTTCGCATTAAAGGGTTAGTTCACCCAAAAATGAAAATTCTGTCATTAGTTCCTCACCCTCATGTGGTTGGACACCCGTCAGACCTCCGTTCATCTTCAGACACAAATGAAGATATTTTAGTGTAAAGCTGATGCTGAGAAAGGCTTCAGATAGGCCTCCATTGGCATTCAGTACATTTACACTCACAAGACCCATAAAAGGCTCTTAAAACGCCGTTACAAAGTCCATCTCACCACAGTGACTCTACAATAATTTTGCGATGCGACGACAATAGTTTTTGTGCGCAAAAAAAAATCAAAATAACGCCTTTATCCAACTTGTTCTTGTCTTCCGTGTGTGTCTCCACGACGCATGCGTGAGAATATGAGCAGATCCGGCGTTCGGACACATGACCCAGAAGAGATTTGTTTACAAGCAGAGGAAGACGCGCGTCTCTCAGCTGTTGAATTCTACATTGATCGTGCTTTAGGACTCGGCGTAGTTCTCAAAATGGGGTTAAAGTGTGTATTTCATGGATTCCCGAACGCTGGCGCTTCGTCATATTCTCGCGCATGCGTCGTGGAGGCACACACGGAAGACAAGAACAAGCTGGATAAAGGCGTTATTTTGATTTTTTTGGCGCACAAAAACTATTGTCGTCGCATCGTAAAATTATTGTAGAGTCAAGGCCCGGGTATACTTCACTCACCGCGCCCAGACGCGTCACGCACGCAGCCCTGTCCGTGCGTCTTTCAAAGTATACTACACAACGGATGCGCGCGGAGGATCGCGTTCGACACATGCGCAGTAAAAAAGTGTCTATGCTCCACCAGACATCGGAGGGCAGCACTGAGTCCTGTCATCAACGGGACATTCGCTGGGCATGATCGGAGAAGAACTGTAGTGCATCCACCATTGCTACATAGTTTGGAAGAAACACTGAAGAATCAAAAATTCTCTCTTTTTTTTCCAAGCGTGTTGTTTTTAAACCGGTCTTTGCACACTCTTCTTCGACGGCTGAACACTGTGCTCAATACTGTGTGTATTGCCACCTAGTGGACTCTTCTGTACTGCTGGCGCATGCGCTGTTGCATGCGGACCGTCCGCGCGGTCACAAAATTTGGGCTGCGCGCGGACGGGGTGTGCGGCCGGCCGCGAGCCCTCCGAGTGACGAAAATTACGTCATGCGGGCGGTGCATGAACGCGGACGGCCGAAGTATACCCGGGCCTTTACTGTGGTGAGATGGACTTTGTAACGGCGTTTTAAGAGCCTTTTATGGGTCTTGTGAGTGTAAATGTACTGAATGCCAATGGAGGCCTATCTGAAGCCTTTCTCAGCATTAGCTTTACACTAAAATATCTTCATTTGTGTCTGAAGATGAACGGAGGTCTGACGGGTGTCCAACCACATGAGGGTGAGGAATTAATGACAGAATTTACATTTTTGGGTGAACTAACCCTTTAATTTTTTCAGTTCTGTTTAAAGGATGTGTAGTGAGGACAACTAAAACACATGTTGATGGTGTTTATAATGTTTGTTTTTTTCTAGTGATGCACCGATCATGATTTTACATGGCCGATTCCCATACCGATTTTTTTCAAGAAAACTGTCCGATTTTTTTTTTTTTTTACACAATAAAAGAATCTCAACGAATAAAGGGAAATCCCGCACACTATCAGTACTTGCAAAAAATATGAACAACGTTTCGGTCTACTGACCTTCATCAGGCATAAACCAACAAAGGTGTGATGAAGGTCAGTAGACCGAAACGTTGCTAATAAAAAGTTTTCATATTTTTTGCAAGTACTGAAAGTGTGCGGGATTTCCCTTCATTCGTTGAGATTTTTGGATTTGGTTTTTCTTTGTCCTACGCACATATCTATTACATACAGGTGTGCGATGGTAATTGTGCACACAATAAAAGAATGAAAGTATACATGAACAAGATGTTTATTTGGTATTTAACTGGCTACATCGGCTTTTGGTGAATGAAAACAAGTCCGCAATCTGAAATTAACAGGAAATTGAATTGGAAATTAAAGGCTGAAAGGTGAAATTAAAGGCAACAACTGCATATTCTGCAATCCAAACAAAGATGTTACTTAAATCAGCATTTGTTTTTAAATTCAGTGTAAAGAAAAAAAGTCTTTACCAGTGAAATTAAATAAAACCAAAGTATATAATTGTTCCAAAATGTTAAATCAAATAATGTTTAGTGCAACGAAAAAAACTAAGATGCAACAGCAGGTGCTTTTTAAATCAAATTAAGTCAATGTCATTTTAAGGTCAAATAAAAATGATCATCCTATACAGAACTGATAGTATTTCATTTCAAAAGTGCAGCATGTTCTTCTTTAGGCTACAAAAAGAAGTATTTCGGCTTTATCACAAGTTAGTCTGTTTTCTCTTCCCTCGGTTCTCCAGTTTCCTTTTGTAACATGTTCGCGAATGATTTCAATATAGGCGTATGTTGCACACTTCTGGAAAAATCAGCAGAAAAATACAAAGAAAACCGGTTCCGATTTTTGGCCGGTCAACCAATGCATCCCTATTTTTTTCCACTGCATTTTACATAATTTTTGAATGTGACTTATACACCGATGTGAATTATTGGTGTTTTGTTTATTTTTCTCTTATATGCAATTTTGACCTGATGTGACTCATAGTCAAGTGCGACTTATTTTACGGTAGAGTTTAGATTCTCTGCCCGAGCCCGAATGCTAGGCCTGTCGCGATTGGTCGATACAATCGACTGCGTCAACGCTGTTAATTATTCAAAAAATTTTAGTCGACTGGGTAAGTTGGGTACGATATAAAATTGTATTAGTAGCGGTACTTTAAAATTGACAGCACTCTAATGAGAGCAGTATTTATTAATGTGCATCTGTGTGACAGCAGGAGTGAGTAAGAAGCAGAACAGTCAAATATATAGAATGGTCAAAAATCTGTAAAAATGCACGTCCTGGCGAGTATTCGGGTAAACACAGTGGGATATGTCTTTAGTGAACCTATACAGAGTTGAGTGAGAAATCGGGTTTACAATGACTTTGGTCCGTCAGCTCTTAAAGGGCCAGACCTCATATTCTGTGTGAAGCAGGGCAGGAACAGGCTGGCCAAGGGAGTTAAGGTTTTTTTAACCTTAAAACAATGATAAAACAATGAATAGTAAGTTCTGTCATATTATTCAATTACTTTTACAGTTTTTTACCATGGTGTCGATTCAGTATCGTATCGAGGTATTTTAGTCTGGTATCGTATCAAAGTCATAATTTTGGTATCGTGACAACACTATTATATATAACAAGTATTTGCTGATATTCTCTTTTTTTGTTATGTTGGTTTACAAATTTGTACCTTTTTACTCTTTTAGTTTTACATTTTGTCAAGGGCTTGTTTACATTTATACTTTTTTTATAGTACACTACTGAAGGCCAACGGTGCAAGTTAAATTAAATGTTTTTAAGCAAAATTTTAGAAAATTATTGTGATAAATGAGTCGATAGATTAATCGGTTAGTAGATAAATTAGTCGATAGATTGATTGATTAATCTGTAAATTAGTCGATAGATTAATTGATTAATCTGTAAATTAGTCGATAGATTAAACGATTAATCTGTAAATTAGCCAACAGATTAAATGCTTAATAGATAAATTAGTGGATAGATTAATCGACTAACTGGTAAATTAGTCGATAGATTAACCGGGTAACCGATAAATCAGTCTGTAGATTAATCGGCAAATTAGGCGATAGATTAAGTGATTAATCTGTAAATTAGTCGATAGATTAATAGATTAATCTGTAAATTAGGCGATAGATTAAACGATGAATCTGTAAATTAGTCAATAGATTAAACGTTTAATAGATAAATTAGTGGATAGATGAATCGGGTAACAGATAAATCAGTCTGTAGATTAATCGGAAAATTAGTCGATAGATTAAATGATTAATCTGTAAATTAGTCAATAGATTAAATGCTTAATAGATAAATTAGTGGATAGATGAATCGACTAACTGGTAAATTAGTCGATAGATTAATCGGGTAACAGATAAATCAGTCTGTAGATTAATCGGCAAATTAGTCGATAGATTAAATGATTAATCTGTAAATTAGTCAATAGATTAAATGCTTAATAGATAAATTAGTGGATAGATGAATCGACTAACTGGTAAATTAGTCGATAGATTAAACGATGAATCTGTAAATTAGTCAATAGATTAAATGCTTAATAGATAAATTAGTGGATAGATGAATCGACTAACTGGTAAATTAGTCGATAGATTAAACGATGAATCTGTAAATTAGTGGATAGATTAATCGACTAACTGGTAAATTAGTCGATAGATTAATTGAGTCTGTAGATTAATCGACAAATTAGGCGATAGATTAAGTGATTAATCGGTAAATTAGCCAATAAATTAACCGGATAATAGATAATAGATAATAGATGCGCCGCTGCAACCATGGTACGGCCGCAAAGATCCTCGACTATTACGCAGGAATGAGAAAGTAGTTCCTAGCCATATAGGTGAAGAAAATCACAACTTTTAATTTTCAGTTTGTCTTAGCACACGATGTAACTGTAGAAGAGTCAAGTTTTAAATAGGAAAAATATTGAAAGTGTCTTTGGTCATTTTTTGAATGAGATGCTAATGGACTGATCAGAATCAATGTATGCTAAGCTATGCTAAAAGTGCTACCGCCAGATACAAAGATCGGCTGAATGGATTCAAAAACGGTAAAACTCAACTATTTAACTCTAGGGGACTCGTAAAATGAGCGTGTTCCTTTAAATGAAATTAAAATGCTGCTTTTGTCAGTGTCAGTTTGACTTCCACTCTTCTTTTATCCTCAGGTTTTGAGTATTTTGAGGCCAGTGCCAAGGACAACATTAATGTCAAACAAACCTTCGAGCGGCTGGTAGACATAATCTGCGAGAAGATGTCCGAGAGCCTGGATGCTGCGGATCCTGCGGTGACGGGAGCCAAACAGGGGCCGCAGCTCACAGAGCAGCCCGCCGCTCCACACCAGGACTGCGCCTGCTGAAAACCCCATGGCTCTTTCTGCACTGCCTTGCACCAACACACACACGCAAAAAAAACAAGTTTAGGTAGATCAAGAAACATAAAACCTTCATTTCCCCTTACTGCCTCCTCTGGCCACGCCCTCTAGCCCCTCCCCTCCTCCCTCCCTCCTCCCTCTAGCCCCTCCCTCCTCCCTCTAGCCCCTCCCTCCTCCCTCTAGCCCCTCCCTCCTCCCTCTAGCCCCTCTCTCCTCCCTCTAGCCCCTCCCTCCTCCCTCTAGCCCCTCCCTCCTCCCTCTAGTCCCTCCCTGCTCCCTCTAGCCCCTCCCCTCCTCCCTCTAGCCCCTCCCCTCCTCCCTCTAGCCCCTCCCCTCCTCCCTCTACACTGCAAAAAATGCTTTTCTTGCTTAGTATTTTTGTCTTGTTTTCAGTCCAAATTTCTAAAAAATCTTACATTAAGAAGCATTTACTAGACAAGCAAAAGTTTTTGTCTTATTTTGGGGGAAAATAACTCAAGGGAGTTTTTGCTTAAAATAAGCAAAATAATCTGCCAATGGGGTAAACAAAATAATCTTAATTCAAACAGAAAACAAGATTATTTTGCTTACCCCATTGGTAGATTATTTTGCTTATTTTAAGCAAAAGCTCCCTTAATTTTGAGCTATTTTCCCCCAAAACAAGACCAAAACTTTTTCTTGTCTAGTAAATGCTTCTAAATGTAAGATTTTTTAGATATTTGGACTGAAAACAAGACAAAAATACTAAGTAAGAAACGCATTTTTTGCAGTGTAGCCCCTCCCCTCCTCCCTCTAGCCCCTCCCCTCCTCCCTCTAGCCCCTCCCCTCCTCCTCTAGCCCCTCCCCTCCTCTCTGATTTTAACACATCAAACTTTCAAGTGGTTTTATTCAACGTGCAATCCATTACGTTTTAAAAGGAAAGCCATACATAGCACCCTTTAAGGGTTGATTAAGCCCATAAATTTTAAAGATTTAATGACTAGGTCCAAGTTATACAAATTTTAGGGGTGTGTTATTATTAGCGCACAGAATCTTTTACGTTTCCGATGCCTTCATTTCACTTCATATTCTTTTCTTGTACTCTTCCATATCCTTATTTATGAACAAATATAAAAAAAAGATTTCTGTATATTTATTCCGAAAGTGTACATAATGAATACAGTTCAGTATTTAAATGATACAGTTAGAGATGCATATCTGAAATGTTATATTTATTATTTTGATTTAACTTTTTGACCAATTCAGTCAAATATAAAGAACGTTATTCAAGTCCATTAATGCTGTTTTTATGGTCATTCTTCGCCGTGCTTATTTGTATCTTGTTTACTGCCTTGCCTCATGTCATTTCGGTCCCACGACTGAAAGCCAGATATCATACACACATTCCTTAATGTAAATTTGCATGGAAGGAAATAAAGCCATTTAGGCGAATAGTGGTAGGATTCCTTTCGAAATGCTTCATCGGGTCTAGTCGAGTATATGTTGTTGCTTATTTCATTGTAGCAGCGGAGCCATAAGCTCAACCTACTTACTATCAATAATACTCTTATACACTCTCAAAATTGATCAAACTTCAGTGGGATTTCCCATAAAGACTATCAAATGTATGTGGCTCTGTATAACACCAGGCCTGCAACTATAACACAAAATCAAAATGACGAGTTTTAACGTTTACATGTGTCCCTGATTATCCCTGCATCTTTCCTTTGCTCTTCTGTCTTCCTTAGTGAAACCTTAGTGTACATACATTTGAGTCTTTGGTTTTATGTGTGAACTGTGTTGTATCAAATCTAGGCTTTAAAAAAATCTAGTTGATAGAAGAAAACTAAAACAAAAAGGGTGTTCTTTACCTGCTGTTGTGTATGCCTGCTTGTGAATGAATGTCACTTTATTACAGAGCAATATTGAAGAAAAAAAACAGATTATTTATCCTTTGTTAACATTTTTTTTTTGTAGGATGTGATGGAAATGTGACTGTTGTAAACCAAAGCAGGCTATAGACTGACTGTCACGTCTACCGTGGAGCTGAAAGTCTGAAGCTTGACTGTATTTGTGGCATCATTTTTTAAAACATCAAATCATGTTTTGAGAAAACAATAGAAGTTTAATGTCGATGTAACCCCGCTCTAAGCGGGACTCGAACCCGGGTCCAGACGCTGTCTAACACTAAAGGCTGCAACATCTAGTGTCAGTCACTAGAGCATCCCTTGAGATCAGAGGAGTGAGGTTTACTCTACAGAGCCATGAGACCCGGAACAAAGTGTTTGTGGGTGGTCCCTCTCCTCTAGAACCAATGAGAAGACACAACAGGTACAAGAGGACCTTAGTGAGACCCTCTCATGGCCCTGGAAACCAGACATATGACCGAATCTTTATTAACATCACAGATCAGTTCATCATCGCTAAGCGTTTTCTCCATTTCCTACATTATCAAGAAATATTTTTATTCATTGTGACTTATTTTCTTTTCTTCTGATAATCGGAGTGTAATGTACAAGGAAAAAAAACACTAATATGCAGTAGTAAATGTACTGTACTTACAATAAGGGGTTTGGTGTCAAAAGTGTCCAGTGGTGAAATTTACCAAATCAACTGTCTATGTTGTGAAAATGACTGAACTTATAAAAATAAAGGTTTGTGCTGTTTACTTGAGAGAGTTTGTCTGTTCTTATCAGGGGTGTCATGTGCAGCATGTTTTTTAAATGATTATCCATGTTTTGTCTAATCTACATTTTTGGAAAATAGATTTACAAATAAGGTAAAACCGAGTACAAGGACGTGTGAATATAATTGCACCTCAAAATCAACACAATTATTTAAACACAAAATTTTTTTGGTTTGTTTCAACCCATTTTTGGGTCAAATATGGACAAACCCAACCGTGGTTGGGTTTAAAATTTTAATAAACCAATAGTTGTCCGTATTTGACCCAAACATGGGTTGAAAGTGAAAAACATGAATTTTTTTTGAATGAATATTTATTTATTTATGTATTTTTAATAAAATGAAGGTTATTTTAGGATTACTTTATTAGGATTTTTATAGTTTATTATATATAAACCTTTATTATATATATATATATCTCGTCTGCAGTGTTGGGGGTAACGCATTACAATTAACTTGAGTTGCGTAATAATATTACTTTTTCCAAGTAACTAGTAAAGTAACGCATTACTTTTCAAATTTACAACAAAATATCTGAGTTACTTTTCACATTAATTTGACTGACATCTCTTATGCCCTCATGTTGAGTTAGTGCAGAGGTGTGTGTGTGTGTGTGTGTGTGTGTGTGTGTGTGTGTGTGTGTGTGTGTGTGTGTGTGTGTGTGTGTGTGTGTGTACATGATGGTTATTGTAGTTCTAGACTAAATGTGAGCATTTATTTATCTCACTTGCACAATAAAGTTTCTGTACTCCTAAAAATTAATAAAATCAGTCAAATGCAAAATCAGAGTACTATGCAAACCTCCAATAATTAATGTTAAATAAAACAAATATTTTTATGCATAATCTACCTTTATATTTAATTGACCAATGTCTTGCTGCTGACCTTTGAAGATGAAAATTACTAGTTTTTTTTATTTTTATTGGTAAAACTTTTATTCTCCTGCGTCCTCTTCTCCATTATCCAGAGCTGCGCCCTCTAGTGTTCATGCGGGAATCTGCATTTTTACCTCAGCCTGGGGCTTATTATTTACATTTTGGTATGAAGAGGTCTTTACCGTTGCACAAAAATATAACTTTTTGTTATAAAAAACCCCCCCAAAAAACAAGCCCAGCCCAGGTGAGAAAAAGTAACGCAAAAGTAACGTAACGCATTGCTTTTCTTAAAAAGTAACTAAGTAACTCAATTAGTTACTTTTTAAGGGAGTAACGCAATATTGTAATGCATTACTTTTCAAAGTAACTTTCCCCAACACTGGTGTTCAGTTTCTGGAGGTCCACCGTCCAGCAGAGTTTAACACCAACCCTAATTAAACACAGCTGATCAATCTACGTTTTCGTTTCAAAACGCTCTCCGTCCACACTAACATGTTCCAAAAGTTTCTCATCCTCACTGAAACGTCCGTAAACGCCCAATTCAGCTCACTGAGATGATACAGACATCATAAAGTTATCACAATTCTTTTGGCAGGATCGTTTTATTTAGCAAATATCTCACCACTCGCTGATGAGTCTAGGTCTCACTCGGTCAACCATTAGTTTGGTCTAAAACACAACTCGTTCATGCAGGACTGTGATATGAAGTGTGCAAAGTAAGATCTTGTCTTCCGTGTGTGTATACCATGAAGCCGGTTTAGCTGCTAGCCAGATATGTTTAAGCTTAGTTTGTGCTAATCCTGGGTTTAAGGTACCATTAAAGTGGTTTGGCTTTTAGCAGTGTTCATCTCCATAGTAACTTACGCTCCACAGCTAACCTGCTCCAGCACAGGTTATGTTCTGGATAAGAGATCAAACTGAAATTAGACCAATCAGCTGTGAGCAAAGTGACACGCCTCTGATGCAATGAAGCCACGCCCCCTGTTTCTACTCCAGATTAAAGGTCACTACATAGCGAATGGTTTTTAAAGACTTAAGCCTCTGGCTTTTAACAATGCTTATTTATAATAATAATAATTTTGAATGACTTGGATATCATTTAAGTAATTATTATACTCGTAATCAATTACACATGTATCATTTTAGTTAATCAATCATTAATAGGCACTTAGTTAAAATTAATATAAATAGTCTAATGTATATAAACGTCATACAAATAAGCTTTAAAATCAATAAATAAAGCTATAAAAATGACTACATGCGAGTTTAAATGTTCAATTCTCTATATATCAACTAAACTAACTTCATGACTTTTACTTGCACTAAGTAAGATTTTTCTTAAAGTTGTCCTCTTTCATAGACAGCTCTTTTCTTCTTGCTGTGTACATTTGTTTAAATTCTTAATATTTTCAATCATGTAATATCATGGAATCTCAGTTTGACTGATCCACAGCCTGTGATTGGCTGTCCACTGCTGATGTCACAGCTAAACTCCTAAACTCCGGATCAAAGCCTGAGTTGACAGAGAAAGCTGATGATCAGCATCATGGGACCAACAAAGCTTAATTGCATCGGTTTGGTTTTGTCAAATCAAAACCAATCCTGTAACCCTGAGTTTGTTAAACTACCATCATGGTACAGGCCCCTGGAAAATGTCTAAACTCATATAAATAAATATAGTCTGATTGCACGGCTCTAAAATATTAATATGTGTGAGCTCTTGCCCTTCCTGAGTGCAATATCTGGACATTTGTGAAATGCGGTAATCGTGAGACGTAAGACGAGAGTTTTAATTTGCTTTTACTGTAGAATATTGTCTTATTCTCCCCCTTTCCTGGCTCATCTTCTCTCCTAGCTCCCGTTATCTTTGCTGAAGACGGCACAGAACCACCCGATGGTGAGTATGAGGAGACTTTATCATATTCATGTCCTTCAGTAATACTATGTGCCATTACATTATTATGGTTTGGAAAATGATATTCATCCACAACTTCACACCTCACAGCTCCACCCTGTGGAATAACTGCGCCATTACAGTCAACAGGAAGACATTATTCAAACAAGAGTGCTTTGAGAAAAAAGTTTTATGTTGTTGATTTGATAAATGAAGATGGACAATTTATTTAACATCATTCATTCATGGAGAAATTTGCGCAAAAATGTTATTTTAGAGAATTGAATTGTGTGTGTAAAGCAGTCACATTGCAGTTCTGGCAGGATGTTAACAGCCGGATACATATTGGTGCTAATATTTCTTCACTAAATTTATTTCAGGTTTTGTTTTAATTTAAACTGTTATTTAACATTTATTTTTATATTTGTTTTTATCCTGACTTGAAGGATTATATGCATTTCTGCATAAGTTTTGCCTCCGTTGAGATCAGATCCTCAAATATAAAACTAGAGAGATTCTAATTAAATTGTACACACACACACACACACACACACACACACACACACACACACACACACACACACACACACACACACACACACACACACACACACACACACACACACACACACACACAAGTAAATTGTAAATTGGAGACACTTGATTGTCTGTGTGTGTGTGTGTGTGTGTGTGTGTGTGTGTGTGTGTGTGTGTGTGTGTGTGTGTGTGTGTGTGTGTGTGTGTGTGTGTGTGTGTGTGTGTGTGTGTCTGTGTGTGTGTGTGTGTCTGTGTGTGTGTGTGTGTCTGTGTGTGTGTGTGTGTGTGTGTGTCTGTGTGTGTGTGTGTGTGTGTGTCTGTGTCTGTGTCTGTGTGTGTGTGTGTGTGTGTGTGTGTGTGTGTGTGTGTGTGTGTGTGTGTGTGTGTGTGTGTGTGTGTGTGTGTGTGTGTGTGTGTGTGTGTGTGTGTGTGTGTGTGTGTGTGTGTGTGTGTATGTCTGTGTCTGTGTGTGTGTGTGTGTGTGTGTGAGCACACACAGGGCTGAGTATTGACACACATTTCCCAATTCAATTCGATTTTCGAATCGTTTCGATTCAATTCAATATTGATTATTTTGGATATATATCAGGTATAATACATGGAACATTTTCTCAAGGAAAACAAATTTCTGAACTAATGTTGTAAACTATGGGAGTCAGTTGATACTACATTAGCCTACTAATATTGAAGGTAAAAATTGACTGATTTGTATACAAACACTTAAATGACACTAAATTATGTTGTTATAATATTAACTTTACTCGTTCACTTTGTAACCATTTCCTTGATCTTACAAACAAATGTGTTATAAATCTGTTTTTATAGGGTGGGATCACTAACTATATTCTAATTAGGGTACTCTGGAAGTATTTAATACCGACCTGTGTACAGAAAACAATACATAAATACTTCACTCATTTGCATCTTTTTACTTTCAAACCCTTTCATAGGCACGCACAAATATTTTACACATATTGCCCCCAAAGAATCAACAGCATAGCAATGAAAGTCTTATCTGTTTTTGGGTGATGATGATGAAGACGACAAGATGATGAGGATGAAAACGACAAGGACAACGTTGAAAGTTCATTCACCACACCATAGGAATCGATGTCCATGAAAGCCCATGTCCAAAAATGCACTTCCCAGTTTCCCCCAGTGTAGACCTCAGTGTTGATATCAGTATCACAGCAAACCTGAAAGTCTTCAAAATTACATATGTAAAGATACATCCCCAGAATGTGAAGTCCTTCTACAAAAAGAATCACATTAGAAAAATAACTATCCACATAACAGTAAACTTTTAAATCAATATAACAAAAGAATCAATGCTTACTTCAGATTGGGCATCAAACTCAAAGTTTCCCACCCAGGACTAATGAGTGCTTGGAGCCATAGATATACATAATAAAGGCTAGATGTGTCGTGGCCAATGGATGTCGACGTCCACACCTGGCGGCCATCTTGCCACAGTCAGCTCGCTCACTCCTAACATTGTGTTTTAATGGTGCATGTACTTTTTAAATAACCATAACTTGCTCAATTTTCCACCGATTTTCAAACTGTTTGGTTTGTTATAAATTGTAGTTATGACACTGCATACTTATGAATAATTTGTTCAAGCATCCAGAATTATAGCCACGTTAATAACGTTTGTAAGAAACCAAACCATTCGTAAATCCGTCCAGATTTCAGCGAGATAAGAGTATTTGTGTTCAGATCAGGAGCCAGAAAGCTTGCCTGTGACAAGATGGCCGCCTGTGACAAGATGGCCGCCTGTGATGACGTTAGAGACTCAACCGTAAGACATCTAGCCTTTATTATGTATATCTATGCTTGGAGCCCTAAACCATGCTCACTCCTCCATTACCAAACTACCACTTCTTCTCTGTAAATCTGTTTTATACCTGAAGGTATTACTCGTTGTTGCCCCCTCATGGTCAGTCGTATAATTACAATGAAAAACAACATGTTGACAGGTTTAACCGTTACAACTTCAGCGATGATAAAGACCCGTTCATATCCACACTGAATAACGTTAAACCATTGTCTGTGTCAAGCGTCAGCTCGCAGTGTGTCCGAACAGTACGATAATAAACTCCTAATATATGTTTGTTTCCTTTCGTGATCGATATAACCCTCTAATCTGGTCATAATTGTAATGTGTTTGTGAGTTGGACTGTCGAGTTGTTCATGAGCACTGTGTTTGTGTTTTTGGGATGTAAGGAATGACCTTTTCACTGAACATTCGTCCTGGATTACCGTAGTAACACGCATTGCTTTCACTTATTGATGACATCATGCAGATTTCGCCATACTCGTTGCCTGGGTTACGCATGTGTGGGGCGGAGCCATCAAATTAGAGGCGTGTTTGTTTTGGTGATTTGAAATCAAATCCGGTTACCAGAAAGCCCACCTTTAAAATCTTAATCGCAAGGGACAGAGTGATTTGTGTTTGTGTAATTAAAGTCATGTAAATTAATAAAATATGATTACATGCTTTAGTCTAAAATATTGCTAATGTCTGATTAGAGAGTCAAACTCAGATTTTTTAATCGATTCAGTCAAATGAACATGAATTATTCATTATCATATGCGAAAATCACCGTAAATCACAGGTGAATGGAAATAAGAAGCCGTTTAACGCCTTGTGACTAAACAAAGGGTGCCAATGTGTGTGCACACCGACGCGCAAAAGCGTAATAAAAAATCCCTAAAAAACGCCATGGGTTGTTTTTTGGTTTTGACGCGGCGTGTTAAAAACTGTCCGACCAATGAGATCGGTGCTTTAGTTGACGTGCCTGGAGCTGCTGAAGTTACAGTAAAACACCACTTGGTGGCGCTCAAGCACAAAACACTCTTGCCGAGCACACACTGATACGACAAAGAGGAAGTGAGTAGATGAAGAAAAAGATGAGCTGCTAATGCCATAGATATACATAATAAAGGCTAGATGTCTCGTCCGCGCTGCTGGCCAATGGAGATCGACGTCCACACCTGGCGGCCATCTTGCCACAGTCAGCTCGCTCACTCCTAACATTTGTGTTTTAATGGTGCTTGTACTTTTTAAATAACCATAACTTGCTCAATTTTCTACCGATTTTCAAACTGTTTGGTTTGTTATAAACGTCAGAGATGTAGTTATGACACTGCATACTTATGAATAATTTGTTCAAGCATCCAGAATTATTGTTATAAACGTCAGAGATGTAGTTATGACACTGCATACTTATGAATAATTTGTTCAAGCATCCAGAATTATAGCCACATTAATAACGTTTGTAAGAAACCAAACCATTTGTAAATCCGTCCAGATTTCAGCGAGATAAGAGTATTTGTGTTCAGATCAGGAGCCTGTGACAAGATGGCCGCCGCTGATGACGTTAGAGACTTCGCTGTAAGACATCTAGCCTTTATTATGTATATCTATGGCTAATAGGGTTGGGAATCGTGAGAAATTTTCCGGTTCCGGTTTCGGTTCCGCCTAACGATTCCGGTTCCGATTCCGGTTCCATTAAAGTTATTACACAAATAGTGGTAAAGGAAAAAGGCACAATACGCAATTCAAACAATCCATTTTGTGTTTATTACTTGCTCTAAAATTAATTTACAGGTTGGCAATGTCAAAAAAGTCCTGTACTGTACATATATTACAGTATTAATTAAGCCATTCTTGCAACACATTGTTTTTCAAATGAACACCTCTGAAATTGTCTTATTACATTTTATCTCTCTGTCTCTGAATAAAACCAAGTTATAAATTATATTTATTAGTTATATTTATTAATTAGTTGTATATTAATTTAATAGTAATTCAGTTATTCAGTGAACTTGTAAATAATAAATTGCAATTCAGCATTACAAAGGTAATTGTGCCTAAACGCTTACCTAAACCATGGTGACTCAACGGTTGACATACATATACATATACATATATATATATATATATATACATATATATATATATATATATATATATATACATATATATATATATATATACATATATATATATACATATATATATATACATATATACATATATATATACATATATATATACATATATACATATATATATACATATATATATATATATATATATATATATATATATATATATAGGCCTTTCACTATAAATCTGGTATAAGCCCTGAGGCACTCTGTGCTGTAGCAAATGTTTTGTCAAATTGCTAGTGCAGCCTCCTTTGCATGTTATTAACTTTTCACATTTTGCTTCATTATCATTCATTGTTTGGAAATTAATCCATACTTGTGACTTTCTCTTCGCCATGCTGGTGGTCAACGAGAAAATATCTGACGCAAAACCGTAAATGTGTAGCGCGAGGGCTTTCAGTGCTGAACTGCGTTGCACTCCTGGAAGCGGCAGGAAACGTCATTAATATTCATGATGAGGTGAGCCAGGGTTGCCAGGTTTTCACAACAAAACCCGCACAATTGCACAATCGCTTCAACCCGCGGACATGAAACACAGCTCGCGGCAACTGTGGAAAACGGGAAAGCGGGAAAACCACGGAGTTGGCAACACTGGCTGTCACTCGCTATGAAAGGATACGCTTCCAGCGCTTCGCACACACATTGCACCAGAACCGTTTTCGGAACCGAAACTTAGGAATTTCGCGCGGTTCTGGTATTTTTCAAAAATAATTTTCGGTTCTGAATAAGAACCGGTTCTCGGTTCCCAACCCTAATGGCTAATGCTGCTTGCCAGTTAGCAAAAGTCTGTGAATGGTGTTGGCAAGCACATAAATACTGTGTCTCTTCTTCTTCTGCGTGACAAGCGAGTGTCAGAAGCGTAAAGTGGCGCCACCTTGTGTTCACTCTGCAAATCACCAGTGGAAATCGCTTGGGTGTGAACACAAAGACACGCCGAAAAACGTCTCGAAAACGCTGGCGATAAGCGCGAAATTCGTCCCAGTGTGCACAGGCCCTCTCAACTATTTTTGGGATGTCAACATGAGAATGTCTTGTCAAGAGTTGTTCAACAATTAAGATTTAAGAGTTTTTGCAACTTGTTTCCATTTGCTCAGACATAATGGCGTGCTCACACACACTAACAGAAATTGCAATATTTAACAAAAATTGTTTATTCACAAGTGCACAAGTCAAGTTACACCATGGTTGGATTTAAAAAAAGAAACGAAAAAACCTTAAGAGCAAATGTGAAAACATGCACCAAAAATGTGAGAGAACAGAAAATAAAACCAATTTGAAGAAAGCATCTTTACATCAACTTGTCCAAATTAAAATCTTCGGAGATCCAGGACGTCCATTTCAAATTAAACTCGCTCTTTTTGGCTGATGATCAAACTGAGAAAGCAGAGGACAGAAAGTATCAGACATTTTATCACATGAAGGTTCAAAGGTTTTCCTATTAAAGGCTTTTACATTAAACTGAGGCTTGTAAACGAGTCTCTAGAAGAAAATCATGATGTTGATGAATGAACATCAAGAAACCAGGAAAAGTGCCTGTGTGCGTTCACACCAGACGCGACTTGCGCGTAGTTGGACGCTTGAACATTTTGAGTTTACTCTCAAAAGTCTCATTGTGAAATGGCTGACATGGATTGTTTTAAAATACGGCGAATAAGCTCAATAGACTCTTTCACAGACTGTGATGACGCGTTTTAACGGTCATCAATATCGTAAATCCTGCAACGTTTTTTGTATTTTAATTTTTTTTTAAATACATGTACATTTAAAACACTAATCCTTTGTATTTTATTACTTTTGCATCAAATTTCCTTAAAAAAGTTACCGCTGCTGTGAGGGTGTTTAGTAATAGCGTCTATAGGAGTGATGGTAAAAATGAACATTTCTCTCGTTATCAATCTCACTCTATTTTTCCCTCTTTTTGAAAGTTGTCAAAAAATATTTAATGTATTCTCTCATTCACAGTTATCATATTTAACCCAACTATGACGACTTCCTCTCTGAGAAACCCAGACATGTGAAAAGGGTTTATTTGCCGGCTTTAGCTAGCTTGAAGTCTCAATAGCATATATATAAATATATATATATATATAATATTATATAATATTATATTATATTATATATTATATTATATTATATTATATATTATATATTATTATATTATATATTATATATTATTATATTATATATTATTATATTATATATTATATTATTATATTATATTATATTATATTATATTATATTATATTATATATATATATATATATATATATATATATATATATATATATATATATATATATATATATATATATTATAATATATTATTATATATATAATTATATATATATAAATATATATATTTGGGCTGTCAAAAGGTTAATCGTGATTAATCGCATCCAAAATAAAAGTTTGTGTTTACATAATATTTGTGTGTACTCTGTATAATTATTATTTATATATAAATACAAACACATTCATGTATATATTTAAGAAATATTTGCATGTATATACATTTATATAATTTATATATAAATATTTTATATATAAATATAATACATTTTTCTTAAATATATACATGTTTGTGTGTGTTTTTATATATAAATAATAATTATACACAGTACACACACACATATATTATGTAAACACAAACTTTTATTTTGGATGAGATTAATCGCGATTAATCTTTTGACAGCCCTAATTATATATATATATATATATATATATATATATATATATATATATATATATATATATATATATATTAGTGCAGTGAATCGATAAAAAAAATTTACTAATTAAAATCACATGATTAATGTCTAGAGTTTTTAATATTTTGATATTGTAATAATTTTAGTTACTCTCCAAATTAACGAAGAAACAGTTTAAAGACAGCATATTTTAAATGTGTGTTGTATTGTCATGTTTTTATGAATGAAGGCCAGTATCACTGATGTCTCTGAAACATTAATGACGTTACAGTATAACTGAAAGCTACCAATTACAGCATTTATTACACAGGATCTTTTTTATTCCTGTTTCTATAAAGTATGAAGATGTGTCCACAGCTCCGGGTATCCACATATGATTCTGTCCTCATTGTTGTCACTACTAGAGCAAGCTCCTGATTGGTTAACGCGGCGTGAATATCCGCCAAAGCTCAGATTTTTCAACTTGCACGAAATGCTCAATTCGCACCACCTCATTTGCGTGAATCGCGCTGCAGAATGTCTATTCGCGTCTTTGCGTTGACTTAACATGTAAATCACTCGCGTGAAACGCTTCATTCGCGTCTGGTGTGAACGCAGCATGAAGGGAGTAAAACTCCTCCTAACTAGGGTTGGGTATCGTTTGGGTTTTTTTCGATTCCGGTGCCAAACCGATACTTTTAAAACGGTTCCGGTGCCTAAACGGTGCCTGAACCGATACTTTTTTTTTTTTTTTAAATGGCCACAAAACGAGGTGGATGACATTAAATGGCTTTTTATTTATTTATTTAAATTGAACCATTTATTAAAAGTTTAATGTATACTTAAATGTATGAATTTAAATAAATACAAAACACAATTGACTTATTTACAAATTCACAGTAAAACCTAATAGCCACCTAACCCAACTACAACAAGCCTAATATAGCTCTAAATAACAGTTACAGTAATAACAGCAGTAGGCCTAATCTGTATTCTCGGTCTGCTACTAACCAGCTTCGAGCTTCAGCTTTATTTTGAAATATGATCATATTCTCTGGCTAAATATTTTGGAACGCATCGCCTTAATGTTTCCATGACGACGCGTCATGTTTCTCACATGACACACAGCAGCCGCAATTTCGCTGACAGCTCAGCTGTATCGGGTTTATTTCGTTTTTTCTTTTTATTCAAAATATTCACAAACTTCTTAACTGTGTCACGAACTATCTGATGTTCAAATGTGTGAGTGAATGTGTGTAAGTTGATCTATAAAGCGCAATGGGCGGCGCCACGTTAGTTTGCGCCTCAGAATCGGATCTGTCGGATTTACAACACTTGAGTTCATTCTCGTCTCACGAAATACATGAAAGTAAGTGACCAGTGAACTGGAAGAAGAATAGAGTAAACTATATAGTTACTGTATAATGTGCATGTATCTGATGTGAATAAAACATGTAACGTTAGTCAAATTATAACCGCCTGAAAGGATTGTCATTGCCGCTTTCATAGACATCAGTGTGTGTTTTTTTGCTAGTAGCCTACTTATGAACATTTAAATGTCTGAAACCTGGAATAAACATGATGTGGTTGAAAACACTGAATAGTTGTCATGAGATGTGGTTGAAAACACTGAATAGTTGTCATGAGATGTGGTTGAAAACACTGAATAGTTGTCATGAGATGTGGTTGAAAACACTGAATAGTTGTCATGAGATGTGGTTGAAAACACTGAATAGTTGTCATGAGTTGTGATGTGACCAGCGCTGAGCGTCTGTCTCTGGCTCAGCCAAAGCACGTTTGAATTTTGGCACCGAAATGAGGAACCGAAATCTGCGTTCTGATTCGGTCCGGTACATACCGGTTATATAAGTACCGGTGCCATATTGGAACCGGATTTCGGTACCCAACCCTATTCATAACACATGAGGGAAGGATCAGTTTATGATTAGTTTTGATTTTTGACACCTTGTGGTTTTCCAGGCTTTTTGTCTTGCTGCTGTCCACGGCCGGTTCCTTGCATGCCTCTGCCACGGCCACCAAAAATACCTAAAGACAAAAAAACACAAACAAAAGTCTGTCAACTGTGTATTAGAGATGTGTAGATCAGCTCTAACGTCACCCCAGTCCACTGCTAAAATACACCATCCACCTGAACCCGTCATTTACTGTAGATATCTAGACATCTATACTAGATATCCATACCTGATCGACACATTACAAATATTCTCATTTTAAGTGTTAAGCATGATATGAGCCCTATTTCACTGATCTGAGCACATGATCTGAAGCTCACAGTGCAGGAGCTCTTAGGGCGTGTCCGAATACACTTTTGCTAGTTTAACGACGGGATAAACAGTCGGCGCGTCCGGCTCATGGTCTAAAAGGGTCGTGCCTCGTCTCTTAAAGGGACAGTTCACCCAAAAATGAAAATGTGATGTTTTTCTGCTTACCCCTAAGGCATCCAAGATGTAGGTGTCTTTGTTTCTTCAGTAGAACACAAATGGAGATTTTTAACTCCAACTGTTGCTGTGTGTCACTCATATAATGCTTATCAATGGGGTCTAATTCTATTAGAGTAAAAAAAACATGCGCAGACATCACTTCCTGTGAGTGAGGTCAAAATTACAGCCGGGTCATAGATATGTATACGTAGATTCCTCATTCGAGCGATCCACGCCATGATCCACGCAGGCACTAATGAGGAATCTACGTATATATATCTATGACCCGGCTGTAATTTTGACCTCACTCACAGGAAGTGATGTCAGTCTGCAGAGCTGAAGCGTTCGTCTGATATGAGGTGATATATTTGCATAAATACCGTTGGGTTTCTCTCAGAAACCGATGGTTTCGTGTCTTAACACATCAATGTGTCGCCACGAGGTTTAATTTGAAGTTGTCTGCGCATGTTTTTTTTACTCTAATAGAATTAGACCCCATTGACGAGCATTATATGAGTGACACACAGCAACGGTTGAAGTTAAAAATCTCCATTTGTGTTCTACTGAAGAAACAAAGACACCTACATCTTGGAGGCCTTAGGGGTAAGCAGAAAAACATCACATTTTCGTTTTTGGGTGAACTGTCCCTTTAATGAGTCATGGGTGTGTTTTGGGCATAACGTGAAATAAACCAATCAGAGCCTCATCTCCCTTTCCCTTTAAAAGCCAGAATTCAGCAAGCCATAGTTCAACCTGTATACTATTCTGCTACCTCGGTTCTCTCTGATGATGGGTCCGGAATGACATCATCAAGTATATCCTTTAAGTGTTAAATGTCTGGAGGAGCTCTGACCTCTGACGAAAGCTTAGAGGCTCTACTTTCTGGAGATGTGCATCACAGTAACTTATTTACACTAAATTACTCTGGGAGCATTTCCGCCTGGATTTGGCCGACCCAAATATAAAAGCTACACACACACACACACACACACACACACACACACACACACACACACACACACACACACACACACACACACACACACACACACACACACACACACACACACACACACACACACACACACACACACACACACACACACACACACACACACACACACACACACACACTACTGGTGTCATTTTACAGGAAACCCTCTGAAGTTTCATAAACCACTGCTAAAAGTCATGAACATGTGAGGATATGTTGTCTGAGCTGTAATAACCCCCAAAAAAAGAGACGCTTTTTGATTTTTTTGGGCTATAAATTCATTGTTGAAAGTGTGTAACTCAGGCCCTGTGAGCTCTAGCACCCTGCAGACAGTTTGGGCCGTAAACACTAGATTACAGAAAACACTGGAGAAAAGAGTTTCATCTGGATCATGTGTGCGAGATTTATTCAAATGGATCTGAAGGAATATGACCTTTTTTATGTAATTCTTAATTTGTATGAGGTTGTATTTACCTAATTTTAAGACCTGCAAACGACCAAATGATTTTTATTGTTCTGATACATAAAACCAGAAAATTCTAAAGGGTGTCTTTTTTTTCACATGACATATATATATATATAAAATTCTCTTTTCCTTTGTGATTTACCTCCCTCAGTTTCTCCTAAAGCCGATACGGAAGGGCCTTCAACTGCAGTTCATGGACTGGCCACTAGAGGCAGACTCCAGAAGGAGCAGAATCTCATTGAGCTCATGTTAAAATGGCCAACTTTACAGCAGAAGAACACATGTTTACAGTCTGGGACAAACTGTGCTTTTGGTCTGTACGGCTAATGTTGCCCTTCATGACGACTGTGAGGGGGGAATGTTTTTATAACTCATTCCTTTACATTATATAAAGCATTAAAGTTCTGCATAATTAAGGGCGTGGCCACTTTGAGTGACAGGTGCCGTTTGTCTGCTGTCTGTTAGTCAGAATGAGAGTTCTGTGTTTTTACTCAAATCAACACATTACGATTCATCTCATTCCCCCACAATAAATTTGAATATTGTTTTTATTACTTAAAATATAACCGCGATCACTAGTGTGTATGCATTTCAGACCGCAACGTTTAAAGGGTTAGTTCACCCAAAAATGAAAATTGTCATTAATGACTTCCCCTCATGTCGTTGGACACCCGTCAGACCTCCGTTCATCTTCAGACACAAATGAAGATATTTTAGTGTAAATCTGATGCTCTGAAAGGCCTCCATTGGCTCAACTTTACACTCTCAAGACCCTTAAAAGACACTAAAGACTAAAGTTACAAAGTCCATCTCACTACAGCGGCTCTACAATAACTTTATGAAGACGAGAATAGTTTTTGTGCGCAAAAAAACCCTAAATAACGACTTGCATAGTGATGACGATTTCAAAACACAGCCTCATGAAGCTTCGAAGCGTTATGAATCAGTGAGTCGATTCAGCGGTTCAGAGCGTTATGAATCAGTGAGTCGATTCAGCGGTTCAGAGCGTTATGAATCAGTGAGTCGATTCAGCGGTTTGAATCGCCAAATTTCAGCAGTTTGGCGGTTTGACACGCGATCCGAATCATGAATCGACTCACTGATTCATAACGCTTCGAAGCTTCATGATGCTGTGTTTTGAAATCGTCATCACTATACAAGTCGTTACTTAGGGTTTTTTTGCGCACAAAAACTATTCTCGTCTTCATAAAGTTATTGTAGAACCACTGTAGTGAGATGGACTTTGTAACTTTAGTCTTTAGTGTCTTTTAAGGGTCTTGAGAGTGTAAAGTTGAGCCAATGGAGCATCAGATTTACACTAAAATATCTTCATTTGTGTCTGAAGATGAACGGAGGTCTGACGGGTGTCCAACCACATGAGGGGAAGTCATTAATGACAATTTTCATTTTTGGGTGAACTAACCCTTTAATATATAACCACGATCACTAGTGTGTATGCATTTCAAAAAGTATGACCGCAACCCCTTATTTAACATGACTATTCTGTCCCACTATTCCTTTAACGCGGGCTTTGAATTGTGTTACCTCGTCCGGCTCCTCCCCCTCGTCCAGGTCCGCCTCCTCGGCCTTTCCCTTGTGGCTTGTTCTGCTGCATTCCTCCCCGGCCACGCCCCTTTGAGATCACTTCCTCCTTCACCATATCTATGATCTCATCAGGGATTCGCAAGTATTTAATGGTGCTTCCTCTGATGTAGCATTCCGGCATCCTCCAAAACTTATCTCCATCCTGCAAATCAGAGCGGGCAGAAATAACGTTCACATTTCAGCAGATATGCCATAATCAATAACATCCAAAGAATCTCGAGGAATGCGGTTTTCTGTACCCGTGAGGTGCAAATAACTTCTCTCAGGTTGATGTTCATCCAGTTGTCACAGCTGACCAGATGACCATTGTACGTCTCGCCATTCTTCAACTCCACCAGCTGGAGACAAAAATACATTATAAAATATTAATTTATGGGAGTGGATGACCAATGCAGTGCAACAGTTTCCATTCCCATGGCAACAGTGACATTTCTGATTGGTGGTTGGCTTTTTAGGATTATGGGTAATGTAGTTTTTCATCTCATTCGAATCACATGTACAGTTTGACTTTCTACAGAAGTTAAACACAAGTAACCTTGAAAGTTGTCTGGAACGTACTATACAATATTGCTAGTAGGGATGCCACAATTCTCAATATAATGAACCGTTCGTTACGGCATTCACGGTTCAATACGCGCTTGTGAATTGCGTTTTTTTCGGTTTCACATTTAATTAATTATTTTTTCTACACATTCTATCATTTGCCTCCATCCCAATACTGAACAACGCGACATACATTCACATCACACACTAGTGGTGGAGTTATCCTCACAGGACACTAGAGTTATTCACAATCACCAAAGTTCATTATTTGCATGTGTTTTAAAGCCTTCATTCGCGTGCGCGGTTTTAACATGCGCTTTTCAGAGCGCGCGCACTAAACGGCTGTCAAACACGTGATTACTGGACTAAGTAGTCGTCTTACTGTGCTAATACTGTCAAATACACACAAGGTTACATAAACACAGTCGGTTATGTCTAAAGTGAAAGTAAAATCGGTGTGTGTGTATATTAGATGTGCGCAGGTCTTAAATTGACAGCGGCGCAGCCTATAGTGAACACGCTGTCCTTAAAGGGACAGTTCACCTCTAAAATTATGTCATTATTTACTCACTCTAATATTGTTTCAAACCTGTATTCATTTCTCGATGACAGAATTTTCATTTTTGAGTGAACTATCTCTTTAATGTTAATACAACAACAAAAGACAAAGAGAAAATCCCTCACTGCTCTTGACTGAAGAACTTTAATACAGTAGCTTTAATAAGAATCAATGTATATTTTATAGTGAAGTTTATTTTTTTACATTCATTCATTCAATTTCATACTTAAATGCTGCTGTACAGCTCTGAGCTGCCAGTGTAAATCTTTATATATATTTATTTTATATTATCCAATACACTAGGAATGTGAACAAGGGTTTTTTTAAAGTAAAGTTTTTCAATTATTTTAAGTAAAATAAAGAAAGAGTATTGCAATAAAAAATGTCTTTGTTCTCCTAAACCTCTTGCGGTTCCTGTTGCCTAAGAATAGAATAACAAAAAACTGATGTGACAAGCCATCAGAACCGAACCGAAAACCGTGGTTAAAAACCGAGGTGTGTATGTATTGAACCGTGGACTAACTGTATTGTTGCATCCCTAATTGCTAACAAAAAAAATAATGGACTAGCTCTGTACAGAATGACCACTATACATGTACTATGGTATTGTTACTGTACTGTATTACGCACATAATAATGTAATGGCACATAGTATTACTGAAGGACATGAATATGATAAAGTCTCCTCATACTCACCATCGGGTGGTTCTGTGCCGTCTTCAGCAAAGATAACGGGAGCTAGGAGAGAAGATGAGCCAGGAAAGGGGGAGAATAAGACAATATTCTACAGTAAAAGCAAATTAAAACTCTCGTCTTACGTCTCACGATTACTGAATAAGCATTTCACAAATGTCCAGATATTACACTCAGGAAGGGCAAGAGCTCACACATATTAATATTTTAGAGCCGTGCAATCAGACTATATTTATTTATATGAGTTTAGACATTTTCTAGGTCTCTGCAGGTTAGTAATAGGAGTTAGCAGATCAGTGGGCGTGGCCTGATTTGCCCACATCACAGTGTGGGAGGATCATTTTCATAGAGACAGCACATTTAGGCAGGGCTCTACATAGCGACCATTTTGGGCGCATTTGCGCCTGAAAATTACTGCGTGCGACCGCGAAAAAATATTTAGGCGCACTGGTGCGAGTGACCCGATCGCTTCTCATGAATAGATGTATAATACAATCGGAATAAAAAATACAAAAACTGACTGAGCAACTGTTACGTTTCGTGCTGCAATCAACTGCTTTTCATGCCTTCTGTCAGCGGAGCATGTGCAAAAAATGTGTGCGACGGAGATAGTTTAAAAGGTGAAACCACGCGGCCACGCGCACTTACCAGACGACTCGCGCTGATGTTTCTTTGCAGCCAAAATTAGGCTAACTAGAAATACCACATTTGGATTATCATAAAATCAAGTCAACTTTATTTATATAGCGCTTTTAACAATGTAGATTGTTTAAAAAAAGCATTACAGTGTTAAACAGGAAAATAATGCAGCATAATTTTATTCAGCCGTACAGCCGTTCTGGAAAAATTTCAAGTATCATACAGTGACAGTGTGGGCTTTAGATCAATAATTTGATCAGTAATTTAGTTTAAATGGTTAATTTAGTTTATTATTTAGATGTATTTCGATGTTTAGTTGAAAAATGTAGTGTCCCCAACTGAGCACGCCAAGCCAGAGGCAACAGTGGCAAGGAAACCATAAACAAGGTCGGAAATTAACAGGGGCTTGGGGCAAAAATGCCACCAAAAATGAATTAATAAAAAAATAATTTAAAAACGTTCATGAGTTCTTGATTTAATCTTTATCAGCTAGCCTGGATGCCAGCCGAACTTAGCCCCGCCCACAACATTTTTACTCAGGCAGTTCGGTCTGGACTTGATCCGTAGAGGAGTAATTATGCCTGAACAGAAACTGTTCGGACCAATGAAATCATCAGGGCGGGCTTTAGACGATGATGGACAGATGATCAACAGTAACATAATCATCCACGTCATCAAAGCCGCTTGGGTTGAGTTTGTTCTAATCTTAAACGGAGAACTTGTTCGTATATGCGTTCACCTTTACTATTTCTCTCAGAAATGATGATCGTGTTGGTAAGTAAACTCTGTGTATCCTTTTTTTTTACAACACCGGCAAAGATCGTTTACACTCATATTTTTCTTCTAACGTTAGGCTACTTATTCCAGCGTGCGGACAGACAGGGTTGCCAAGTTTTTACAACAAAACCCGGCCAATTGCTACTCAAAACTAGCCAAAAACAAGCCCAATAGCTTTCCAGGGGGGTTCTCCGGGAAAAAAATGGCATTTGGGGGGTAAAATATGTGTTATTTTGGCAGGGCTGGCAGCTAAAAATCGCATTTCTGGGTCTGTATTAGGGATGTGACGGTGAGGAAATTTTCCCACCGGTTAATTGATGTGTGACAACACCGGTAATACCGGTATCACCGGCGGAGGCTTTTAAATCACTAATTCTATCTAACCGAAAGTAACATGCACACGACCGCTCTGAACTGAAAACGCGCCAGTGCGCACACACCGTGAATGACAGCTCGTCTGTAAATGCGCGCTCTGTGAGGCCATGGGTGCGTCTCAATCAGTTCCCTAGTTCAGTAGTCAGGGCACTGATCAAGCATTGATCAGTCTATGATTGAGATGCACGCCATGAATGAATAACAGTTCGTCCGTAAAGCCTTTATAGCCTACTCGACGCGCCCGCACGAGCGCGAGGGTGCGCGCGACAAAAATAAATGCGCGCAGTCAGCGTAGCGGAGGCTCGCACTGCGGAGCCAGGCGAAAGTAAACAATGCGCGCTCTGTGCGGCCGTACACATTTTACTTTCGGTTTTGAGTTAGCGGCAATTCGGCTGCGGGTTGCTTGAATTATGGGTTCATTAGTCTATTATTTTTAATGAAAAACACAACAAAACAAATGACAAACTCCCTTAAATAGACGCTTTTACGTTTCGCTTTGAAACCAAATCTTCCACGATCATCTCAGTCAGCTCCTCACTCTTAAATCTGATGAATGACTCCTGCCGCTACCGAGACTCACGGTCGGATCCTGCTTTATTAAGCAGATACGTTCAGTTTTTATTTGTATTGTCTGTTCTCTAACTGAACTAAGTTATTTTATTACTATAAAAAAATCAAAAAGACGGTGGGCGGTGCCACGGTGGGCAAGTGATGTAACCGGTGTTGAGTCTGGACACCGGTAACACCGGCAACACCGACTATCGTAGCAAGCCTAGTCTGTATATCACATAATTGGGGTCGCTTCAACCCGCGGACTTGGCAACAGTGCAGTTGAGTTCTGTTGACATTTGACTACTAACGTTATGCGTCGCTCCGTTGCTCTGATTGGTTGTAGGTCTGTCCAATTGAGGTCTTTCCTGGTTCGGTTGAAACACACCCCATAATCACAGCCCAACGGAGCAGATCAGACTCATATTCTGACTTTGACGTCAGGCTATTTATCAGCTGCAGTCCATAACATTTATTGAGTTTAAAAATGACTAGATGCATATGAGAGTACATCATGAATCCATTTTCCAAACCGTGTTTTTATCTTACCCTGAATCATTACGGTACACATATAATAAGTGTTTAGACTATTCAATTCCAGTTTGGTTCGCAGCGCTGCGGAGGAGCACAGTCCCTGCGTGACTCGCCATAGACACACACAGAGAGAAGTAGATCCGGCTGCTTTAGTGTTCTTCCGCGAGACGCCTGCAGTTCTGTTTATTAAGCTCCAGAGCGCCTAAAGTCACGGACAGAGTATTGAAATGATTGCAAATGTGATACTGATCTTGTAAAAAAAGTCCAATAGACAAGTTGATATTAAGTAATAACGTTTTTTTAGCCACAATAGCCTATTGTTTATTTCGTGAAAATCAAAACTACACCATTTGTGCATCTCCAAGCGTTTCGATCGAATGAATCTGCGTTTGAACGATTGAATGAACGACTCCCACATAGACTTGACGCCCCCTACTGGCTGTTTTATTTTCATATTTATACTTTGCATGGACTTTTTATTTAAAATATAAATATTTTAACTAAGTTTAACTTGTACATAGCCTATTTCTAAATTCAAAAACTTAGATTTAAAACATTTATACAACATTATTTACCCATGAGCTGCATGTAAATGTATCTAAACAGCACTTCAGATAGAGCTTCTGTGCCACTTCTACTTTTGATGCTGATTTAATTAGATTGGTTACAGTCTGGTTGTGTCTTATTGCTCTAACTGAATTTATTGTTAAATTAACATTTTAAAAACAACTTTTCTATTTTAATTCACGAAATTGACAAAAGATGATGCATACATTTAATAAGAGTAGAAAACATTGCTCTTATAATGGCAAAAATGCCCCTGGACATTAATTTAAAGGGGCAAAGATCATCCTGTAATGGGAAAGTTATAATTGGAATGCGTGTTATTGATCAGAAAGTGCTCCTAAATTTTTGACTGTGCTCCTAATTTTTTTTAATTAAGTGCTCCTCAAGAAAAATGTTAGCGTTAGCGATTTAGGTCATGCAAATTGAACAAATCGATAAACTTTCACTTCCTCATAGCTCAATCCCACCAGGATTTCACGACATTGTTTGGGGTGATTTTAGAGATCAAAATGACTGAATTTGTGGTGGTAATTTCCAGAAATTACCACATAATTAGGATACCACATTCACCATATGTATTATGTTACATGGACGTAGAAAAATTGGTTTAAAATTATTTAAGACCTAAAACGGAATACTTTAGCGAATATAAGACATTTTAAGGCCTAAAATGTAGATTTTGAAACTCTTTTTAGACCCCGCGGAAACCCTGATGAAGTGTGCTATTTGGGACAGGGCCGAAGACTCTGATTAGCTGGTTCAGGTGTGTTTAATTGGGTTTGGAGACCCCTGGTTTAAGGAGACTAAAGTGGATACAGGCATGGAATGGGTACATTTTGGGATCCTGACACTCAGTATGTCTCAAATATGGCTGTGTGTGCAATAAACACTGTCACTGTTAAGTCAAATATCAGTTTTATATATGATATTTCCGGTCTCTGATGACGTTCCCCTTTAGTGTGTGTAGTTCTCAGTGTAATATAACTCTGTATCCACGTTTGTGTCCTTAAACGCTCGTTTTTTAGGTCGACAGCTTATAAAAACTTCCGGGTTTTTGGTTCTGTGTTCTTTAGCTTGTTTGCTGTACACCTTGTCACTCATCAGCTTTTAGACATGTTCTGTTTTTGGTTATAAGTAAAAAATGACAAGGAGGCGCTTCACGCAATACAAAGTCAATGGAGACGGTATGATTGACCGGTGGGCGTGGTCTACAGGTTATGACGCGTCGCTTGGAAAAACTCCCACAAATTTGGAAACGCCCACTCGTTCTGCATGTGTCAATCTGGTGTCAATTCCAAAATCTACTTACAGCCCTTGTGATAATTAACAATGGTTTCACTACAAACAACAACATTTATTGTAGTTAAGTTGGTATTTGTTGTAGACTGTGGTTATATAAATGGTAATCAATCCACCAAAAAATAAATAAAATGGCTACTACATTCGTGAGAGCGGATTTTCATTCATCTTTTGAAATATTTCTTAGTAACGCGAGTACATAGTGTCAAATAAAAGCGTTATATTAATTTCAGAAATGATTTGCTTCTCTTTGGCTGATGTTGAATGATATTTTGGCCATTGAAAAGCCAAATTGTTGAGTACTCGAGAACATCGTATGTGCCTGAAGCACTGATCTATAATATATACATCAGTCTGATCTGTAACGGATATTATGTTTAAGTCAATAAGTAAATGACTAATTAAAACATGGTCGTTTATAAACGAAACGACATCAGGACGCGCCGGTAAACGGAGCTTCTCCAGTAAACACAGCAACTCCGCGTCAATTTGACGGTTATAAACGGTCGCTTACCATGTCCGCTGAACGGCTGCTCAGACTTTATAACCTCTAGTTAATTTTAATCGGCTGAAATTCACGAATGTTTGTTGTGAATCTTCTTTGCAACGCAAGGTGGTCCGCGAAGCATTCAGTTGTACTTCCAGCGGAAGTCGTCTTCTTTAGGGTTTAACGGGAAGCTGTCAAAATAAAAGTCCTCCAATATCACGGCAGTTTCTGCATCGTGATATTTACGGCAATAATAGTCTATACATTTATAATATTTACTCATTTAGGAACACTCAACAGTTCTTAAAATGCTGTTTATTTTGAAATATTGATCACATATTTTATACACTTGGTTTATGCTATATACACACACAGTAAATGTACACGATCGCACTTCAAGAGTCTACTCCTGTTTTTTCTTTTCCTTTTTCTTCTGGAGGCGTTCTTGAATTTTTTCTTTCTTCTTGTTTCTACTGATCTTGTCAAGTTCATTCCTCCTTTTTTCTTCCAAATCTGGATCCTGTGATTGATATAAAACAAGGTTCTTATGCATTATATGTATTAAAAAATGAGAAAGGAAGAAACAAATGGAACCACAAACATCACAACTACACAAAAAGGCTATTTCTATAATGCTTCTATCTTTTTTTTTGATAATCTATAATGTTTTCTAATAGTGTAATATGTTTTAAAGGTGCAGTATGTAAGTTTTCCGTCCGCTAGAGGTCGCCTATTCAAAACAAAGGCGCAGTTTGATGACATCACGTTTGAGTGCGGAATCACGGGTCATGTGGTCTTCAGCTCAGAATCGGGACTCGGGCAGAAATCATGTTGATGGATGATGTCATCGACAGGCCACGCCCTCACATGTTCCTCGGGTAAAATAGCATCTCATCATTTACAAATAGTTGGAAACATTTGTAATATTTTGATTTAGTTTTAGTCACAGGAATTGTTTTTAGTTTTAGTCTAGTTTTAGTCGACTAAATATCATGAGTACAGTAGATTTAGTCTCCTAGAATCTAATGAGCTTAGTTAAATTGTAATATATTAAGCATTTAAGCGTCACATAACGACTGTCACTTGAACTGACATTTTTGACATAATGTTGTTTTTGACATTAAAAAATACACGAAAGAGCTCAATTCACTTTTTTAAAAACATCTATATAGTTTTTATAACTTTCTACTTCTGTTTTAGTCAGTAGGCCATATCAGGTTAAGCTGAAGCTTCAAATAAGTTTGTTTATTTATTATTTTAATTTCAGTTAACATTTATTTTATTTCAAGTAATGAAGATTTTTTTTAATGGTTTTAGTGAACTATTATAACCCTGATACTTTATTGAATATGTGTCAAATACTGCTCTTTCCTCATGACTATGAATTAAATGGGAATTAAATTAAACACAGTTTATTGTGTAAGCAAAAACGAATATATAATGCGTGACTTTTAATGATAAACAAGCTGGAAATACACCAGGACTCTTATTTTGAAATGTCTGAGCCTCTATTGCAGTTGCAGGAGCTCATTCAAGTTCAGATGAGGAGATAAATATGCATTGTTACAACCGTCTAAAACATATTACTATATAAACATGGTAAAGTAAACACTGTCATTATTCATCAGCATAAGTTCATAAAAAATTGATTGAGCCGCTTCCCTAATCCCTCAATAACATTTCATCTCGTTTTTATTTGTTGATGAAAATGACAGTTGATTTTCCTCATAGTTTTTGTCATCCAACACTAGTTTTTATTTAGTTATCGTCTCGTTTTCATCAGTGAAAAAAGGTCGTTGACGAAAATTATTCATCAACGAAATTAACACTGCTATGAACAAAATATATAACACTGGTCTAGAGGTTTTTGGATATTTTACTGCAAAAAATCTTACATAGTGCACCTTTAAAGCATGCATTTAGAATAAACCAACTCACTTTCCCCTCCAGAATCATCTGCTTCCTTTTGTTTATCTTCTTTTTCTCATCAAAATCAGTGGACTCCAGCCTCTATAACAGAAATAACAATATTGTAAGATTTTGAATATGTATAAAATGTATCCGTATACTGAAAAAGTCCTCACAATTTCACACTGTCGTCTCGTTACGTTGACTTGGGTGAGGATCTTCAGCACCTCCTTCTCTTCAACAGGAAACTCCTTCAGTTTCGCTTCTAAACACAGAGAACGGTAAATCATAAATGTACTCTTAGAAAGTCCTGTAGTATTACTTGGATTTACAGTGGTTTTAAAGGGATAGTTCACCCAAAAATGAACATTATCCCATGATTTACTCACCCTCAAGTCATCCGAGGTGTGTATGACATTCTTCTTTCAGACGAATAAAATCTGAGTTATATTACAAAAGTCCAGGCTAATCCAAGCTTTAGAATTTGATTAATAGTTGCTCTGTTTTTGAAGTCCATAAAAAGTGCATCTGTCCGTCATATAACTGCTCCACGCGGCTCTGGGGTGTTAATAAAGGCCTTCTGAAGCGAATCGATGCGTTTGTGTAAGAAAAATATCCATATTTAAAACTTTATCAAGTAAACTTTCGGCCGACCGCCTTCCGTGGAAAAGTGTTGAATGTTGAAAGTGAAACTCAAGATGTGTTCGTGACGTCATGACGTTACGTTAGTCTTTCGATCGGCAGGGAAACTTTCAACTATTTTTCCATAAATTTAACACGGAAGGCGGTCGGCCGAAAGTTTACTTGATAAAGTTTTAAATATGGATATTTTTCTTATACAAACGCGTTGATTCGCTTCAGAAGGCCTTTATTAACACCCCAGAGCCGCGTGGAGCAGTTATATGACGGACAGATGCACTTTTTATGGACTTCAAAAACAGAGCAACTATAAATCAAATTCTAATGCTTGGATTAGCCTGGACTTTTGTAATATAACTCAGATTTTATCTGAAAGAAGAATGTCATACACACCTCGGATGACTTGAGGGAGAGTAAATCATGGGCTAATGTTCATTTTTGGGTGAACTATCCCTTTAACACAAGAGAATATTAAAGTGCTCTTTAAATGAGAAAAGCAGTTTTAGTGAACTTACGGTTCTGTTCCTCGATAGCATTGATGAGGTGGATGTCATACTGTGTGACGAGAGTGACTGACACACCATTTCGACCTGGAAAACAGGAAGAGGACATTATAAAACACATGGTCCAGTCCTGAATTAGTTCAAACCGGCCCTTAATTGTCTCCTAGGGAAGCGTTAACTGGTCGCACGGCAGACATTTCACACACCGGTCACTCTCAAGTTCAAGGCGGCAGTCCAAAACAGTTCATTTAATTACAATGAAGGCAAACGTTCACTTCAAGAATGAGCAAAGTGGCATCACTGAGTTCGAATGAATGTAAAAAAAACAGTGCAAACAGTGCATAAACTATATTATTTCTGTATATGAAGTATTATTAAAGCCAGAATAACAAACCTGCTACTGAAAACTGCACAATACACAATCTCCTAGGGTGAAGTCAGTACATACACTCCCCTAAAGGATTATTAGGAACACACACTAATACTGTGTTTGACCCCTTTCGCCTTCAGAACTGCCTTAATTCTACGTGGCATTGATTCCACAAGGTGCTGAAAGCATTCTTTAGAAATGTCGGCCATATTGATAGGAGAGCATCTGCAGTTGATGGAGATTTGTGGGATGCACATCCAGGGCACGAAGCTCCAGTTCCACCACACCCCAAAGATGCTCTATTGGGTTGAGATCTGGAGACTGTGGCGGCCATTTTAGTTCAGTGAACTCATTGTCATGTTCAAGAAACCAGTTTGAAATGATTGGAGCTTTGTGACGGTGCATTATCCTGCTGGAAGTAGCCATCAGAGGATGGGGACATGGTGCTCATAAAGGGTAGCCTGGCGTGGCCATACTCAATTCTAGTCAGAATATGAGTCTGGTACTGCTCCATTGAGCTTTGATTATGGGGCGTGTTTCAACCGAGCCAGGAAAGACCTCAATTGGATAGACCCACAACCAATCAGACCAATCAGAGCAACACGTAACGTTAGTTGTCAAATATCAACAGAACTCAACTGCACTGTGTTGCCAAGTCCGTGTTTTTCTCCATGTCCGCGGGTTGAAGCGACCCCAATTATGTGATTATATAAACCCAGGAATGCGAATTTTAGCAGGCAGCCTTGCCAAAATAACATATTTTGCCAACCAAACGCCATTTTTTTTCCGGAGAACACCCCGGAAAGTTATTGTTTTGGGCTATAGTTTTGAGTGCGCGACATTGCAAAAACACTTGGCAACCCTGTCTGCACGCACGCTGGATTAAGTAACGTTACAAGAAAAAGATGAGTGTAAACGATCTTTGCCAGTAATAAAATTATTTAAGGATACACAGAGTACTTACCAACACGATCATCGTTTCTGAGAGAAATAGTGAAGGTGAACGCATATACGAACAAGTTCTCCGTTTAGGATAAGAGCAAATTCAACCCAAGAGCCTTCGATGACGTGGATGATTACGCTACTGTTGATCATCTGTCCATCATCGTCTAAAGCCCGCCCTGACAATTTCATTGGTCCGAACAGTTTCTGTTCGGGCATGATTACTCCTCTATGGAGCGAGTCCAGACCGAATTGCCAGAGCAAAAAAAATTGTGGGCGGGGCTAAATTCGGCTGGCATCCAGGCTACATAAAGGGATGGACATGGGCAGAAACAATGCTCAGGTAGGCCGTGGCATTTAAACCATGCCCAATTGGCACTAAGGGGCCTAAAGTCTGCCAAGAAAACATCCCCCACACCATTACACCACCACCACCAGCCTGCACAGTGGTAACAAGGTATGATGGATCCATGTTCTCATTCTGTTTACGCCAAATTCTGACTCTACCATCTGAATGTCTCAACAGAAATCCAGACTCATCAGACCAGGCAACATTTTTCCAGACTTCAACTGTCCAATTTTGGTGAGCTGGTGCAAATTGTCGCCTCTTTTTCCTATTTGTAGTGGAGATGAGTGGTACCCGGTGGGGTCTTCTGCTGTTGTAGCCCATCCGCCTCAAGGTTGTGTGTGTTGTGGCTTCACAAATGCTTTGCTGCAGACCTCGGTTGTAACGAGTGGTTATTTCAGTCAAAGTTGCTCTTCTATCAGCTTGAATCAGTCGGCCCATTCTCCTCTGACCTCTAGCATCAACAAGGCATTTTCTCCCACAGGACTGCCGCATACTGGATGTTTTTCCCTTTTCACACCATTCTTTGTAAACCCTAGAAATGGTTGTGCGTGAAAATCCCAGTAACTGAGCAGATTGTGAAATACTCAGACCAACAACCATGCCACGCTCAAAATTGCTTAAATCCTCTTTCTTTCCCATTCCGACATTCAGTGTGGAGTTCAGGAGATTGTCTTGACCAGGACCACACCCCTAAATGCATTGAAGCAACTGCCATGTGATTGGTTGATTAGATAATTGCAAAAAATTTGAAATGGAACAGGTGTTCCTAATAATCCTTTAGGTGAGTGTATATTTGTCCTAAATAGTTTTACTGAAAGACTATGAGTGCGTACAGCATGATTTTGAACAGCTGGAGTCGATGTGTGTACGCTTATAGAAAACAATGTGTTCAAATTTTAAAGAAGCAGTATTTCTCTCATTGTTTTGCTAATGTGTGAGCCGCATATTTGAAGCTGCACTATGTAACTTTGTACTCTGAACAAAATATATAACACAGGCCTAGTGGTTTTTGGATATTTTACTGAAAAGTTTTTACATATTGCACCTTTAAGAGAAGGGCTCTGATAGCGATGCCATGCAAAGTGATTTATGGATCATAACCCGCCATATTGTCTAATGTGTTGATATGCGTTACCCGCCACGGTGGATTTTTCACCTGCATTTGGTGGGTGTTCATTTCAAACCCTGATTATAATGCCGTTATTTAAAATATTACATTTTAGTCTTTAATGTTTACAGAAACATGGTATAGAATTATAATATTAGCCCTAACATTAAAATAATCGGCCTATTGGTATAAGCCAAAACCAAAACAAAGCTTATTTAAAGGAACTTTATTTGAAAATAGGCTCATTTTCCAACTCCCCTAGAGTTAAACTGTTGAGTTTGACCGTTTTGAGCCGATCTCCGGGTCTGGCTGTAGCACTTTTAGCATAGCTTAGCATAGATCATTGAATCTGATTAGACCGTTAGCATCTCGCTCAAAAATGTCCAAAGAGCAATGATATCACACAGGTTAACTTCCGTCAACATAACCAGTGGGACGAGCGGCTCACACAGGGAGCGCTGGGACTATTTTCAGCCGCTGTGTAATATCATTGCGCCGCTGCACTCATGGGGCGGCTCACAGCTCTTGATTATTACGCAGGAATGAGAGTATAGTTCCTGCCATATCGGCCTAGAACATCACAACTTCTCATTTTCCGTCGGTCTTAGTACACGATGGAACTACAGAAGAGTCGAGTTTTAAAGAGGAAAAATATGGAAAGTCTTTGGTCATTTTTGAACGAGATGCTAACGGTCTAATCAGATTCAATGATCTATGCTAAGCTATGCTAACAGTGCTACCGCCAGACCCGGAGATCGGCTCAAAGCGTTCAAACTAAACTGATTAACTCTAGGGAAGTCGGAGAATGAGCCCATTAAAGGGGCACTTCAGCGCTGGGAAGATGAATGTGTATTTAAACTGTAATTTATGTAGTTGAAATGTGACTGAGAAAAGACAGAAAGTGTATTTTCGTCTCATGTGGATGAAAGACAACAACTCCCAGAATGCACTTGCTTTGATACCAGGCCACTCCCTACACCGCCCCCACCGTCGTTTTGATCTTCATAATAATACAATAATTTTGTTCAGTTAGAGAATAAAAACTACAATTAAAAACTGAACGTGTCTTTTCAATAAAGTGTGAGTGAGCCGAACGAAAGTCACCGAACAAAAGCAGCAGTGTCAGATTTTTATTCAGCAGGAGAGGGAAGTAAGAGCTGAGGGAAGTGCGGCTCATTCTCAGCGCATGTCCAGTCTGGTGCGTTTTCTGATCGCATATGTAAGCTAAACTTTCTTAGGAATTCATTGAAAAGTTGAAGCACTCACTTTGCTCTGCACCGCTCCGTTATGAATGCCCGAGGCGAGCGAATTTACATTCTGTGTGTGAGATCCTCCGCTATGGGCGGTTGAAAACATGAGGAACAGCTCCATCTACTGGCTGTAGTCTCTAGCCTCTGGCCAAAAAAACCTCAGATGACGGAAAATGACGATATTTGCGTCATCGGAAGATTTTTTCCAGAAATAAAATGCATAATTCTCTCATCTCAGGGGGATATGAGGGGGGAAAGTACTATAATTAAAATATACTACCGGGTTTCTACCGATACAAAGCTTAACCCATTTAAGCCCACCGGCAACTATAGTTGCCGCAGTGTATAGTTGTTATTTTCCTTTTGTAAGTATTTTTCTAGATAGTATACGTGTTTTTAATCTCAATGACACGCAAGAAAACAACCAAATAAAGGATTTCAAGTGGAAAAAAAGCTATTAACTTCCTTCCTGTCACATGAAACTTCCTCTCCCTACTTCCAGGAAGCATAGCAAAGCCAAACCCTCCCAAAGAAAGGTTATTTTCATGTTACTAAAAAGTATTTTTTGTTGACATATAGATCTCTACATAATCGTGAAGGTCTCCAGAATCATCCAAACAAAACAAATCTTTCACAAGATCTATAGTTTTTTGTACACTTAGTCAAAAGTCCAAGTGGCAACTATAGTTGCCGGTGGGCAAATGCCTTGTGTAGATATATAATGGGGAAATGGGGTATGTGTTAACAGGTTAATAAATCAAGATTTTTGGTCTTTAGTGCTTTTTGCTTCTTTTTTTTCCCACCTAAAACATAACTTAACCCTTTAACTGACATCTCTACTACTATAGTAGACCTTAATTCGATAGGGACAAATATCATATTTTATGATATGTCTTGTAAGGGCCAAAATATTGAGGACCCTTCATCCAGTTTGGATGCGTTTCATTCTAATCGGTCATTCTTCTTATGACTAGTAGCTTACGATTCCATTATAATGGGGAAATTCAAACAATTAATGAGTTTACATTTACATTATTATATGAAGTCACCTACTACAGTCAGCCATTGAATACTATGTAACTATTTATTTATTTTTGTTATATAGATGTAATTTTTTGAACTTTTTGAAACACAATGCCCTGTGTTCTACACTATGTTCCACCACTTTAAGACAAATGTATTTGATGTTTGTTGTATTTTCATATTCAACAGATTATAAGATGCAGCTTTTTTGAGTTTGCATCGAATGTTCTTCGATTTTTATACACAATAAATTTGTTTATGAATAAAGATTGACTGTTGAAAGCAGTTATTTTGAGTTTGATTCCAAATGTTCTCCTCCTAGTCAAATTTGACATTGAAGGGGTGCATACAACATAATATTTGCCCACCAGCAACTATAGTTGCCGCACATTCAAATACGATTTTCAAGAAAAAAAACCCTAAAACCTGGGGAAAAATAAATGCAGAACATGTTCACATAGGACACTATTAACATAACTATATGCAGGAAACCATTCAGAAAAATTTGGGCACAAATGGGTTAATGCTAAATCACTGAAGTGACCCTTTAACAAAAATAGTGGCGTGTTCCTTTAACTGAGGGTTGATATTCAGTCATGTTAAGCTCTAAACTCACCAGCTCGAGCGGTTCGTCCCACTCTGTGGATGTAGATTTTTGGCAAACCCGGCGTGTTGTGATTAATAACAACTTGCACTGTAGGAATATCTAAACCCCTTAAAATAAGAACAGAAAGCATAAATTAAATAAATGAGAAATGATGTTATGAGCGATGGTGAGGTGTGTTGAGGAAGGTTAGCTCTGTACCTGGCAGCAACATCTGTGGCTATGAGGATTTTAAAGACGTTGGACTTGAACCGTGCAAGGTTGGCGAAACGCTGTTTCTGAAAGGGGAAGCAAATAAAGGCCATTAGCAGACATTAGGCACTGAGAGAGAATCAATATTAACTCCATAACGCGTCACTTACCTGCTTCATCATTGAGTGCAGAGAGACGGTGGGGAAATTGAATTCTCGGAGCATCATTGTGAGTATCTGACAGTTCCTGGAACGCCACAATATCATCATCAAATATAGATTTTTACATTTTCTTTTTGGAAATGTGAGTGGTGCTTGGTTGCCTGTGCAAACTTGCTAACATAATGCTTGGGCAATCGCTAGAATATTTATAGTTCAGATGGTTTATCAGTGGCCCAATTCAAAACCTTTTCCACCGAGGCAGTGCTGGTGCTGGTTTCAAATCGGTTCTTTGTTTGTCCACAGCCAAAGCACTGAATTTGTGGTGGTAATTTCCAGAAATTTGCATAATTATGATACTACATTTACTATATTATGTATTATATTAGATGCACAAGAGTCAGTAACACGACAACAGAACAAACCAAATGCATAAATCTAGTTTATTTTGGTATCTTGCCATTATTACGCGATGAAATTACAAATTATGCAGGACCTCAAAAAATGCATTGTTGACTATTAGTTGAAGAATAAAATCCATTTTATGTGTTTGTGGCAGATGCAAGTCAAATTTAAGACTTTTTAGACCATTATTAATTCTATTTAAGACCTATTTAAAGGAAATACAGTCACGAAATTACTTGCAACGTAAAGTAATTTATTCAAATTGAACAAATCGATAAACTCTTATCGATAAACGCGCACTTCCCCATACCTCAGTCCCACCAAGATTTCACAATATGATTTTTGAGATCAAAATTATTGAATTTGTGGTGGTAATTTCCAGAAATTTGCATAATTATGATACTACATTTACTATATTATGTATTATATTAGATGCACAAGAGTCAGTCATGACACTAGAACAAATCAAATGCATAAATCTAGTTTATTTTGGTATCTTGCCATTATTACGCGATGAAATTACAAATTATGCAGCACCTCAAAAAATGCATTGTTGATTTTTCGTTGTATTTAGTAATCGCGGAAATGTGAAGAACAAAGCTGAAGAATAAAATCCATTTTATGTGTTTGTGGTACAGACTCGATAACTCGATAATAACACGAAAGCTGATTAGCTGCAATATAAATTACATATTGGTCTCATTTGTAGTCGTAATAAAGCGAATTATATTTGGACTAGCGAAAGAACTACAACACCATGGAATTAAAAAACAAAACAAAACATTCTAAAGTATTTCAATGAGCATTAGAAGTAGCGTTACATGGACGTAGGAAAATTAAGACCTGGGGCCGGTTGCATAAACCGTTAAGACTAGTCTTACAAGTTAGACATACATTTTTTTCTTAAAGACTGTTCATAACTTTTTTTAATCAGTTACATAAAAACATAGACTGGCCTAATTTGATACGAAAAGTAAGACTGAATGCCACTTGCCTAACTGCTAGTGGCTCATACTAGATCTTAAGACACTGTCTTAACATTATGGCTTAGTTTATGCAACTGACCCCTGTTTAAAATTATTTAAGACCTAGAGCAGAATAATTCCACGAATTTAAGACTTCTTAAGGCCTAAAATGTTGATTTTGAAATTCTAGACTTTTTAAGACCCAGTGGAAACCCTGAGCTAACAGCTGCTGGATTGTAATCTCCGTCTATAGAGATGACGGCGAGCTGCACGAATGCGTTGGATTCGCGGTGTTTTGATGCCGATGTAGGATCATAAAGCCATGAGCATCAATAGTAACGCAACGTATTAGATATGACTGAGTTTCCTCCTTAAAATGCAAGTCTATGACAAAATGACATTTGTCTACCAGGTCAAATGTTAAGTCAAATTGCTTAGAAAATCTCTTCAAGATGCCAATTTTTGAGGCAGCATTCATGCCCACTGAACACCCATATGATGTAAAGCTGAATACTTATAGTAGTGATCTCCTTTAAAGGAACACACTGACTTTATCTTATTCCCCGTATCCCCCAGAGTTAGAGAAGTCCATACACACTATTCTCATCTCCATGTCTGACGCACTCACCGCTAGCCTAGCTTAGCACAAACTATACACATCACAACATGTAAATAGGAAAATGTTGGCGTTATTTTGTCACTTAATGGCTGGAGCCATTTACCTCCAGTCTTTGTGCTAAGCTAGACTAGCTGGAGCCGTTTACCTCCAGTCTATGTGCTAAGCTAGGCTAGCTGGAGCCGTTTACCTCCAGTCTTTGTGCTAAGCTAGGGTAGCTGGAGCCGTTTATCTCCAGTCTTTGTGCTAAGCTAGACTAGCTGGAGCCATTTACCTCCAGTCTTTGTGCTAAGCTAGACTAGCTGGAGCCGTTTACCTCCAGTCTTTGTGCTAAGCTAGACTAGCTGGAGCCATTTACCTCCAGTCTTTGTGCTAAGCTAGACTAGCTGGAGCCGTTTACCTCCAGTCTTTGTGCTAAGCTAGACTAGCTGGAGCCATTTACCTCCAGTCTTTGTGCTAAGCTAGACTAGCTGGAGCCATTTACCTCCAGTCTTTGTGCTAAGCTAGACTAGCTGGAGCCATTTACCTCCAGTCTTTGTGCTAAGCTAGACTAGCTGGAGCCGTTTACCTCCAGTCTTTGTGCTAAGCTAGACTAGCTGGAGCCGTTTACCTCCAGTCTTTGTGCTAAGCTAGACTAGCTGGAGCCATTTACCTCCAGTCTTTGTGCTAAGCTAGACTAGCTGGAGCCGTTTACCTCCAGTCTTTGTGCTAAGCTAGACTAGCTGGAGCCATTTACCTCCAGTCTTTCTGCTAAGCTAGGCTAGCTGGAGCCATTTATCTAGGCTAGCGGTGGGTGTGTCAGACAGAGTTATGGCACGGAGATGAGAATGGTGTGTGTGGACTTATCTAAAGGCCAATTTGTACTTCTGCGTCAAGTGTACGCCGTAGGCTGTGTGATGCGCGCAAACCCTAGCGATGTACCCTGATGCGCACCTCTCCAAAAATGTAACGACGCGTCAATTCTACGCGGATGGCAAGCGCTGTGATTGGTCTGCCAGAACCCCTCCCTCAGGTCAATAAATAAATAAAAAAATCTGCGATAGGAGTGTGTGTGTCCAGAAATGGGATGATAGTTTCATCTGCTATATAACACAATATTGTGTAGTGCAGAGATTCTTTATGTTAGTGAATAAATACATAGATCCGCTGTGTAAAGTTTATTCATTTTCTCATTGAAACCAAAGATGTTAATCATTGATTGTATATCAAGAACAGGGACATATTTCGGTGCATTTCGTTTTGTGATTTCAACGGAACGAATAAAGTCGTTCGATAAAAAGCGCTGGTCTGTGATAATTTCGTCAGACGAGACGAGACTAAATATGTTCGTCAACGACCTTTTTTTCCATGACGAAGACGAGACGATGACGAGACGATGACGAGACCGCACCAATGTCCAAAAACGCTGACTAAGACTAAATTAACATGCATTATTGTTGACGAAAAAGGACGAGACTAAAATGTTTTGCATAAAATAAAAACTAAGATAAAATCTCTCTTCATTTTCGTCTACAATTGTCTCTTCTTTTTCTTGATGAGATGGAATATTCAGCTGTTCAAAATATTCAGAAAGAGTTTGCGCTGTTGCTCGAGTAGGCTACAGGTCTCTCTCAGACTCCTCCTGTCATCTCGCGGCCGCGCGCGTGTGGTCACGCGGTTCTCGGAGCGCTCAACACTTCTAGCGCTGTGTCAGTACATTTGAATGGCTTAAGCCGCGCAAGTTACACAACAGCTTCACTATACAGGTGTTTGCAGCAATCTTTGGTAAACAGTAGCCTACAGCATAGTGTGTATTGAGTATTACGTCAGCCACATTTACAGTATCATTTTATTATGGAGAGTGGTAGAGATGCAACATTGTTAACATTAATATTAATGTTTTTCAAGATTCAAGATTCAAGAGTTTTATTTGTCACATACACAGTTATATACACAATATACAACTGGCAGTGAAATGTAAACAGGTCCGCTCCATGGACAGTGCAAATAACAGTTACAAGAAATTAAATAGAAATAGAATAAAATTAGAATAAAAAGTATTAACATAAGTAGAATTATAAATAAATCAAGTAAAAGATAAAAATAGGAAATAAGATAAAAATAAAAATATAAAAAATATGTGGATATGATAAGTGAGATAAACTGTAGACTTAAAAATAAGTGGTTAACATAAAATATATAATATGTATATATAAAGAAGTATAATGTGCAAGGTTTATTACAGGTTGTTACGCAGTAACAATAGGGACGTAAAGTGCAGTGCAATTGCAGTATGTGGATGTTAATGTTGAAAGACCGTATGTTTATGCGTGTGCGGGGGTGAAGTGAGTCACGTGACTGAGTTCAGGAGTCTGATGGCCTGGGGGAAGAAACTCCTCCTGAGTCTTTCAGTCTTTGCCATCAGGCTACGGAAGCGCTTACCAGATGGCAGCAGGGTGAAGTGAGAGTTTGCAGGGTGATTAATGTCTCTGATGATTTAGCCCTCACTCAGGTATTCCTTACTAATTAAGTCACACTTATACTCATTGATGGTCAAATGTGACCATACACCTGAACTATTTTTAAAATAAATAGCCTATATTTTAATTCAATAATATTTATTGAATATTTTGAGGAGATCTTTTGGTATTAAATACTATTTGTGCAATACTTATTGTCCATTAATGACCACTTAAAATATTTTTCTTCTAATATTTGTATTATTTATATTACAATTAGTGTATTAATTAAGGTTAAAATAGAGAATTCCACTGCAAAGAGGCACATTAGAGTCATATTGTGGCTGGAAAAATAAAACATTTCACTTGTAATGCCATTACCCACTATAGGTGTCTGTATGGCTCTTTAATAAATATACATGTTGTCTAGTTGCAGATCATAACTTCTTACTTATTTGTGAAATTTTGAAATGTTAATAATAGTGAATAGTAAAGAATGCAAGCAAATATAATAAAATAGTGCTAAAAGGCAAACTTATTTTTCCTTATATGTACAGTAGGCTATATACATATGAATTCATACTGAATCAAGATGGAAATCGATATTTGTGCCCATCGTCTCATAAGCTAATGCTGATTTTAGGCATCTACGCTGTAAATCAACCATTTAGCTATGGTGTTGAGGCACATACATTATGCAGGTTATATGTACTTTATGTAACTTATTTTGCCACAAAATATATTGAGTTTTCCTTTGACTAAAATGACTAGACTTTTGGTCGACTAAAACTTGACTAAGATACCTTGAGTTGTCTTTTGACTAAAACTAGACTAAAATGACGAGACTTTTAGTCGACTAAAACTTGACTAACAAAAAAAGATATTTGAATGACTAAATATGACTAAAACTAACAAGGACATTTGGCACAAGACTAAGACTAAGACTAAATTAAAAATAGGTGACAAAATTAACACTATCTGTGCATGAGCCACCGATACTGAAAACATCACCACGAGCTCGGCATGATTTCACAAACACACTCCAGCGCCAGATTGCGTCTTATTTAACTCTACTAATCAACTAGAGATGCTTCATTTGTTTTAGATACAACAACTCAAGCTGCAAGAAAAGCAGCTATCTGCCACCATCACTGCTGCTGATACTCTGACAATGTAAACAAGCCGCTTCTTCTGCGGCTTTTAACGGTGGACACTGCCTCTAGCGGTCTGCATGTGGAATTGCACATTGACGAGGACAACAACGCAGAAGTATAAATGAAAACCAACGTGTAACTTGCGGCGTAGAGGATACAGCGAAGGTCCGACGCAGAAGTATAAATCAGCAGTGAATAAGATAAAGTCACAAAGTCTGCGTGTTCCTTTAACTTACACCACTGATAAACCCTGTAATGATTCGTTTCGGGAACTGAAAACTTACTTGCATGTGTTAGTGAATATTATGATAGACCAATCATCATGTTCATCCTGGAACTTCTGGATGAGATGGACCAAATACGCATCTTTGACTTTCTCAGGAGTGAGGATGAATCTCTGATCCAATTCTTCTACTGTCTGCACACTGAGAGAGAGAGAGAGAGAGAGAGAGAGAGAGAGAGAGAGAGAGAGAGAGAGAGAGAGAGAGAGAGAGAGAGAGAGAGAGAGAGAGAGAGAGAGAGAGAGAGAGAGAGAGAGAGAGAGAGAGAGAGAGAGAGAGAGAGAGAGAGAGAGAGAGAGAGAGAGACTTAAACTTAAAACATTACTTAAAAAAAAACCTTGTACACATTCCTAGTGTATTGTATAATATAAAATAAATATATATACAGATTTACACTGGCAGCTCAGAGCTGTACAGCAGCATTTAAGTATGAAATTGAATGAATAAATGTAAAAAAATAAAACACTAAATAGACTTCACAATAAAATATACACTGATTCTTATTAAAGCTACTGTATTAAAGTTCTTCAGTCAAGAGCAGTGAGTGATTTTCTCTTTGTCTTTTGTTGTTGTATTAACATTAAAGGGATAGTTCACTCAAAAATGAAAATTCTGTCATCGAGAAATGAATACAGGTTTGGAACAATATTAGAGTGAGTAAATAATGACATCATTTTAGAGGTGAACTGTCCCTTTAAGGACAGCGTGTTCACTATAGGCTGCGCTGCTGTCAATTTAAGACCTGCGCGCATCTAATATACACACACACACACCGATTTTACTTTCACTTTAGACATAACCCACTGTGTTTATGTTAACCTTGTGTGTATTTGACAGTATTAGCGCAGTAAGACGACTACTTAGTCCAGTAATCACGTGTTTGACAGGCGTTTAGTGCGCGCGCTCGGAGAAGCGCATGTTAAAACCGCACATATGCACACGAATGAAGGCTTTAAAACACATGCAAATAATGAACTTTGGTGATTGTGAATAACTCTAGTGTCCAGTGAGGATAACTCCACCACTAGTGTGTGATGTGAATGTATGTCGTGTTGTTCAGTATTGGGATGGAGGCAAATTATAGAATGTGTGGAAAAATTATTAATTAAATGCAAAACCGAATTGTGGCATCCCTACTAAACACACTTAAACACTTTAATCCAGTGTCTTTTTTATGAGTTAGAAGTTATATATGCATCCGGAAAGTATTCACAGTGGTTCACTTTTTCCACAGTAACCAATCAGATCATCAGGGCGGGCTTTATACGATGATGGACAGATGATCACCAGTGATGTCATCCTCGAGTCACCAAAGAGCGCTTGGGTTGAACTGGTTTACTAAACGGAGAACTTGTTGGTATATGCGTTCGCCTTTACTATCTCTCTCAGAAATGATGATGGTGTTGGTCAGTACTCCGTGTGTCCTTAAATTCTTTTACAACAGATTGTCTACACTCGTCTTCTTCTACTTCTTCCAGCGTGCGTGCAGTTGAGTTCTGTTGACGACTATGCGTCGCTCCGTCGCTCTGATTGGCTGTAGGTCTGTCCAATTGAGTGCAGAGGCATTTTCTTTCCTGGTTCGGTTGAAAAACGCCCCATAATCACAGCCCAATGGAGCCGGAGCAGACTCATATTCTGACTAGTGTTGTCAAAAATATTGATATTTCGATATGTATCGATACTGAAATATCTGAAACGATACGATACTCATTTTATACTGGCGAACGAGTGTTCTGCTGGATTTTTCCTCATGACAGTGTGTTAGTGTTGGCGTGACTGGTCTGAATTTTGCGCGGGATTTCACATAACGTTAATTCTACTAATTCCCGCAGATTTCGCGCTCGCATCTGAAGCGCGCACACACACATACCGTAATAAAGCCGCCTCTGACATACAAGTGCAAAAATGAGCTCCTTTTTCCAGCTTATTAATGGTCAAATACACTAAAAAAATGTCTCAATGTCAGTCTTGGTGAGTATTAATGTAAACACAGACATAACCAGTTCAGGAAGAATGAGTAACAGGAACAGTGTTTGGGATCCATGCGTGCGTCGGGTCTTAAAGGGACAGCAGGTATTTATTATTCAAACTACAAAAAGACAAACGATCACTTACTGCTCTTGCTGATTAACTTGTGTAACTCTAATGGATTCATCTGCATTACAGTTTTTATAATGAAGATTATCCAATGTTATTTTAAATTTGATTACTTCAGGGTTTTTTTTTTTAATTCAGTTCCTTACCTAAATACTGTTAGACCTACCTGAAAAAATAAAGCAGTCTATTTGATTTGTATCTTTATTCTATTTATTTATTTTAGTGCTGGGCATCGATTAAAAAAAATTAACTAATTAATCGCACTTTTTTCTGTAATTAATCGCAAGTTTTTAATATTTTACGTTTTTAATATTTTGATATTGTAATAATTTCAGTTACTCTCCAAATTAATGTAGAAACAGTTTAAAGACAGCATATTTTAAATATGTGTTGTATTGTCATATTTTTATGAATGAAGGCCAGTATCACTGATACTAAAGTGTCTATGAAACATTAATGACGTTACATTACCGTATAACTGAAAGCTCCCAATTTCAACATTTATTAGGCTTTAAAAAAACAACTTTTAATTTAAGTGAACTTAAAACAATCTTTACATAAACCCAAAATAATAAATGTTATATTTACCCATGGCCTTCCCTGTTATACATATACAGAAATGTAATAGTTATCTTTCTTAACTGCATAAATAATAAATGAAATATAGATTAATCATCATTAAAGCTACAATTTTCTCTGTTCCCGTTGTTCTTTGATGAACATTAATGACAGACATCATCAGTGCTACTGTCACTTTAAGAACAGCCGCTGACGAACATGACGCGGACCTCACACACACACACACACACACACACACACACACACACAGCGTGTTCTCGTGTCTTGTCGCTCTTGGAAGCATGTACATGAATAAGAGCATGATGATCATGTAACACTAAGCAAAAATGGATATATTATTGACGATTTCAAAACACGGTCTCATGAAGCTTCGAAGTGTTATGAATCAGTGAGTCGAATGATGATTCGGATCGCGTGTCAAACCGCCAAAATCGCGTGACTTTGGCGATCCAAACTGCTGAATTGACTCACTGATTCATAACGCTCTGAACCGCTGAATCGACTCACTGATTCATAACGCTCTGAACCGCTGAATCGACTCACTGATTCATAACGCTTCGAAGCTTCATGAGGCCGTGTTTTGAAATCGTCATCACTATACAAGTCGTTATTTAGGGTTTTTTTGCGCACAAAAACTATTCTCATTGCTTCATAAAGTTATTGTAGAACCACTGTAGTGAGATGGGCTTTGTAACGACGTCTTTACACTCTCAAGACCCTTAAAAGGCACTAAAGTGCATTGAGCCAATGGAGGCCTTTCAGAGCATCAGATTTACACTAAAATATCTTCATTTGTGTCTGAAGATGAACGGAGGTCTGACGGGTGTCCAACCACATGAGGGGAAGTCATTAATGACACAATTTTCATTTTTGGGTGAACTAACCCTTTAACAGACTGAGAGTCCATTGCTTTTTTGTTTTGGTTGTTTTGTTAATTTATTGTGGATATTTAAAATGCTTTCCGTTTATTATGCCATTATCATTATTTTAGATGAAAATGGTCTCAGAACGACAATATTATCGCTTATCGCAATCATTTCTTGGCCAATTTATCGTCCAGCAAAATGTGTTATCGTGACAGGCCTACTAGCAGGTTTCACTCTAAAGTGCAAAAATCCCCATTGTTGACCGTTTTGAGCATGACTTACTCTGATTTGTGCTCCCAGAAGAAGGGCCGGTTCATGGCGATGCCCTGCAGCTGCTCCAGCGTGTGTGTGAGCGTGGCACTGAACAACAGGGTCTGACGCTTGGCGGGCACAGCGCTGAGAATGACCTCCAGATCTTTAGTGAAATCTGTGCAGCCCTGCTCCAGCAGACGGTCGGCTTCATCCATGATCTGACCAGAAACAGATCATGTTGATCCCTCATATACTGAGAACTCTCCTCTCCCCCCTCACACCTGCCTTCACTCATTTGCACTACTGGAATGTCAATTTGCACTACCGACTGTTTATATAGTAACAACTGTTTACTTATGCATCTTGCATTACCATACCTTAACTGGATTATGCTCATTTGCACTGCCGACTGTTATTTACAGTACCAACTGTTTACATATGCATTTTGCACCGTACTTCTAACTGTAATATGCAATCACTTTCCACTGCAAAAATGAAAATTCTGTCATTAATTATTTCCCCTCATGTGGTTGGACACCCGTCAGACCTCCGTTCATCTTCAGACACAAATGAAGATATTTTAGCGTAAAGCTGATGCTCTGAAAGGCCTCCATTGGCACAACTTTACACTCTCAAGACCCTTAAAAGACACTAAAGACGTCGTTACAAAGTCCATCTCACTACAGCGGCTCTACAATAACTTTATGAATCAGCGACAATAGTTTTTGTGCGCAAAAAAACCCTAAATAACGACTTACATAGTGATGACGATTTCAAAACACAGCCTCATGAAGCTTCGAAGCGTTATGAATCAGTGAGTCGATTCAACGGTTTGAATCGCCAAAGTCACGTGATTTCAGCAGTTTGGCGGTTTGACACGCGATCCGAATCATGATTCGACTCACTGATTCATAACGCTCTGAACCGCTGAATCGACTCACTAATTCATAACGCTCTGAACCGCTGAATCGACTCACTGATTCATAACGCTCTGAACCGCTGAATCGACTCACTGATACATAACGCTCTGAACCGCTGAATCGACTCACTGATACATAACGCTCTGAACCGCTGAATCGACTCACTGATACATAACGGTCTGAACCGCTGAATTGACTCACTGATTCATAACGCTCTGAACTGCTGAATTGACTCACTGATTCATAACGCTATGAACCGCTGAATCGACTCACTGATTCATAATGCTCTGAATCGACTCACTGATTCATAACGCTCTGAACCGCTGAATCGACTCACTGATTCATAACGCTCTGAACCGCTGAATCGACTCACTGATTCATAACGCTCTGAAGCTTCATGATGCCGTGTTTTGAAATCGTCATCACTATATAAGTCGTTATTTAGGTTTTTTATTCACAAAAACTATTCTCGTTGCTTCATAAAGTTATTTTAGAACCACTGTAGTGAGATGGACTTTGTATCGACGTCTTTAGTGCCTTTTAAGGGTCTTGAGAGTGTAAAGTTGAGCCAATGGAGGCCTTTCAGAGCATCAGATTTACACTAAAATATCTTCATTTGTGTCTGAAGATGAACGGAGGTCTGACGGGTGTCCAACCACATGAGGGTCAGTCATTAATGACAGAATTTACATTTTTGGGTGAACTAACCCTTTAATCCACTGCTATATTCCTCATTTTAGCCTAACATATCATTGTATACCTCTATCTGTAAAATTCTGTTTATAGTAATAGCCATCTGTTTATTTATTCACTGTACATATTCACCTGTGAATTATGTTTATAGTAATAACCATCTCTCCATATACATATTTATATATATTCAGTACATATCCATATCCTGCACTTCTGGTTAGACCTAAACTGCATTTCGTTGCCTTGTACTTGTACTTGTGTAATGACAATAAAGTTGAATCTAATCTAATCTAAACACACAACAGCTCCATGAAAAGGGCTTCATTTAGGTAATCATTAGAAAATGATATATCAGAATGTCACCAGGAACTGGATTCGTCTCAGGTTAACGGTGTCAGAGCTTCGGATGTGATCCGCAAGTCGTCCTGGAGTGGCAACAACAACATGTGGCTTTTTCGACAACTCCAAACCCTGAGTGACCATGTCTAATGGAAGAAAAATAAAAAATATGAAACATGATATATAAAAAAAAAGTGTCTCTTGAAGTTCCCCTAAGATACTTGTTTTTACATACGTCATCATTAGCGTTCGTGTCACTGTGTATTCAAGTGTTGAGGAAGCTTCCAGTATGGCAAGCCGTTTTGACTTTTATTCATTCACAGGATATGAATTCTTGATATCAGTAATTGGATTTTCACTAGTGAAATGTCACCATAGGCTGCCATACAAAGTCAAATGTTGATATCAGGAATTTAATTCTTGGTATCAACAATTAGCATTTCAATTAGCGCTCCTTTAACATCGTGCAAGGCCAATAAAAGGGTGACATCTAGTGGAGAAGACTAGTAATTAGATTTACATTAATCTTATGTTCAATGTTTGCGGAAATATATATGGAAAAAAATCGATTGCAGTGTTTCCCCTAGAATTTTTTCCAGCAGCGGTGCTGTTACCAAGCCGCTCGTCGGGGGGTCCGGGGACATGCACCTCCGGAATAAATAAAAAATTAAAATAAACCATGACTTCTGGCAAGTTTTGTGGATAGAAATAGACATTTTGAACATTAAAATCCAAATTAAGCTTTTCATTAGTTTAAAAGGTGACTATCTTATAGCCTATTTTACTTCAATAACCTGCAGGGAAGTGCAGAAAGTTCCTAAGGGGCAAGGGCTCAAATGTGAGAAAGGGGAAATATGTAAAAAAAAAAACATAGTGTTTGGATACTATTTTATGTTTTTGCAAAAAGTCTCATGCTTATCAAGCCTGCATTTATTTAATCAAAAATACCAGAAAAAACAGTAGCCTAATATTGGGAAATATTATTACATGATGTTTTTTTTTTTACCTTAAGTTTTTATTAATCAAATATATTGTTGTTTTGATTCACATTATGGCTCAATCGTCACCAAGTTTATTAGATGCTGCCCCTTTAAGACGCAGATCTAAAATCATTCTCCCCTTTACGCCCATTTAAGCTAAACTGTGGTTAAGGGAATACTCTCCAAGCCTGTCATTTTGACATATAGGCTATTTTGTTGTGTATTTGATGGTTTAGTCGCGCACACGAAGCATATGTGCAATTCGGTCCGTTTCGCAGCGTGCTTACACACACACACACACACACACACACACACACACACACACACACACACACACACACACACACACACACACACGCCTGCCTTGAACTTGGAAACAGCGTCTATTGCGCGGATTATTGTGCTTTTCATTTAATCAAACACGTTCTGCAGTTTAGCCAAAGTGGAGAGTGCATTTGACAACAATCACGGATTGTGCTGAATCTGACGTTAAATGCATGTTTGAGGAGAAATGACAGCGCGCGCTGTGAAGGGAAGGAAGTTGTGCTAGACGATGCGCGAGCATAGTTTATAATAGTTTTACCTCATATCTTCTTTTTTTAATCCTTGGAAGCGAAAAAAAGATTAATATCACAGCCCTGTGATATTGTGAAAGTGTAAGCAGACTACATTTTTGTTTAGTTCTCTGGCCATCGTCAATCTCTCTGTCCTTTACAGTGTGTAAGTGAATGTCGTGATATTACTGATCATGTGAAGATTTTGCTGCGCCGCTGTGAATACATTGTAGGGGAAACACTGGATTTGTGGCCTTTAAAAATCGATTTCGAATAGACCACATTTTAAACAAAAAACACTAATCGAAAAAAAAATTTTTGCACAGCCCTATTTCACCAGTGAAAATACAATTACTGATTGAGCCAAAATTCAGATTTGATAATGGGTGTTCCCCTTCCGACATGAGTTGTATGTGGTAGATCAATCACAACAGACTGGGCCATCTGACCAATCAGAACAGAGTAGGCTCTGAGAATATATCATCTTACCCATTCCTCCCACAACGATACAGTCCTTTAAGCCTAGGGGCTTTCCTAATGCTCTGAACTGTTCTGCGATCTGGTAAGCAAGCTCTCTGGACAGAAAACAGGCAAAAATTCATCCATAGTTATATCATTTGCTTGAAATATCTGTATGTAAATAAAGCTATGATGTAAAAAAGTGAACCTGGTGGGTGTTAACACCAAGCAGAAAACACCATAAGGGTCCTCGGATAGCTTCTGCAGCACCGGGAGAACGAATGCCGCCGTTTTCCCACTTCCTGTTTTTGCGCAGCCCATACAATCCCGACCTGTGAAAGACAGAACTCACGTTATTAAAAAAACAACTCAGGTTTCGTTCAATATGTCACAATCACACTTTATTAACACACTCAGTTCCAGCAGTCGCATTAGTTCTGAATGTAAGGGATTGAAGCCTCTGAATTACGTCGGTACTACAGAGTCCCGATTCACATTTTGATTTCTATGATCTACATATGTGCATTTTAAGATGTTCTGAACACCAAAAAATTAGATAACAATAACTTGAAAACCATGTCAGTGATACAGTTTTTCCAGTTTTGTCAGTGAAGACAGTAAACATGTTTAACTGATATGTATGTTTTATTCATCATTTTCATAGACATGTTAATTAACTGAAGGTTAACAGGAAAGCTAGGTAACTAAATTTATTAAATTAATTCACAATATGCACATATTCATTACTAATATTATGCCCAATACAGGCTGAACAAAGCTGAGCTTTTTTATTTGCTGAGAGCTACACATGGAATTATTAATTGAGAATATGCACACATTCATTATTAATCTTATGCCTAATCTGAAGAAAACGGCTTTGTTAATATTTCTTGTTTGTTAATTATATTATAAATTACATTATAGGCCTATTTCAATTCAAAATGGCAAAATTAGACAAAAGTTTATTAATTTGGCTGAATATTTTTGTCATTTGTTTAACATTTCTGACTTACAGAAGCGGTGTTCATGAGGCTGTGTTTTGAAATCGTCATCACTATGCAAGTCGTTATTTAGGGTTTTTTTGCGCACAGAAACTATTCTCATAGCTTCATAAAGTTATTGTAGAGCCGCTGTAGTGAGATGGACTTTGTAACTTTAGTCTTTAGTGTCTTTTAAGGGTCTTGAGAGTGTAAAGTTGAGCCAATGGAGGCCTTTCAGAGCATCAGATTTACACTAAAATATCTTCATTTGTGTCTGAAGATGAACGGAGGTCTGACGGGTGTCCAACCACATGAGGGGAAGTCATTAATGACAGAATTTTCATTTTTGGGTGAACTAATCCTTAATTTACCTCACACACACACACACACACACACACACACACACACACACACACACACACAGAAATTAGCGTGTTTCCGTCTCATACGAGAACATGAATGCATGTCTGTCATCTCCAGAGCCGCTCTGAGAGTCACTTCATCAGCATTTTACCGTTTAATTTGAGAAAAACTGCCGTCATAAACACAGAAACTCAAGATCTTCACAGCAACACGTCAAAATAAAAGTCTGGTTTAACTTGACAAATATATTACAGTAGAATTTAGATACGCCTCAGTGTAATAATAATGCTAACACTAATATAATAAAAATGATCAAAATTTTATTTTGAAAGTAATAAATCACATTTTTTCTTCCATGTTTTAATTTTGACAGTATAAAGCTCGGTTGTGTATATATAATATAAAAAAGTTTGTTTAATTAAGTTAAAAGATAAATGAATGTTTTATGGCTTCATTTGATTACCCGAAAATACACTACACAGAATTTGAGGGACATTTTTCATTGAAATTGAATTAAAAAGAAAACATTTAGTAGCTACAAGCCTGCAATTTACTGGTCAATATTACAGTAAACAGACAGAGAGCAGGGCAGTTCTGGCATAATGTCAATAACACTTCTATACATGACTTACAGTTTCTACACAGTTATAGATGTATCCATAAATCCCGGTACCGAATTTCAGGTACACATTTAATATTCATTAGTATATTGTTCATTAATAAGATTACAAATAATAAACATGATCACATATCTTTCAGGTCACAAAAGATAACAGCCACATAAATAATTGATTAAAAACAACAACAGACAGCGTTGTATAAATAATAATAGAAATATAAAAGCATAATAATAACCAAAAACATCACCACCTCCACAATTACTTGCTAATACAAATATGAAACCAATAATGAAAGGTTTTGTAGTTGTTATTGTTTAGAAAAGGCGCGCCGCCGCCCGTGAACACACACTCGCGTATTACCGTAATACTTTTAACGATCGTTATTAACATGATGTAGTTATTTTACAGTAATGATGTAAGGCAGACACAGATATTATATATTCACCCTCCAGTATGGCAGGAATGCACTTCTCCTGTACAGGGGTCGGTCGGCTGATGCCCATCTGCTTACACTGCTGGATCAGCCACTCAGGCAGCCCGAGGGACTCAAACGTGGACATTATTTTTTTTAAAAATGTCCAAAACTAGTAATGTTTCCTTTAAAAGTCGATAACACGCTCCCTCGTGGGAAACTGTGACGGGCGCGTGAATTAGCCGTCACGCGATGACGTGTTCTAAAGGAGCATATCACGCCCCTTACGTCAAGAGCCGCGTTATATGTGATAAAAGCGTTGCAAACAAACTCCCCAGGCTAGATATGAACGCTTTATTCACATTATGAGTGCTTTATTTTGATTAGCTGTGTTATTTGGGGGCAGATGTCGTCCAAAGGAGCCCGTGAGTGGAACGCTCGTGAGCGCGCAGGAGAACCCGCGGGGTCGAGCCGAGGGTGAGAGGCGCGTGCAGGTGAGCAGCTCTTTCAGCACCTCCTGGACTGCACAATAATCATAATAGAAATCATTACCTTCCTTTCTAATGTTCTCGTTGTCTAGTAGCAGCCTATGCACTTTGTTTTGTGTCATTGGCATGTGTTGTGTTTCCTGTTTTTATAAAGATTAAGCATGGTTAGCAGTAATTTGGGCTTCTGCACATGATGACCTTCCTCATCCTCATCCTCGCTGAGCATGGCGGAGTCAGATGGACTGGAGTTCTCTGTGGATCGAGCTCAACACAGGTAAGTTAACGTTAGGCATCGTCAGATGTTGTATGCGATGCGTTTAATGCACGCATAGGGAGAGGCTGCTCCAAAGCACAACAGGGTTAAGTGCTAACATTAGGATAGGAAGTGGAATCCAATTGGTTTTATTCTATATTAAAGGTGCATTCAGTAGTGTTGTAGTCAGGACCACCTAATGTGAGACCAACACTAGACCAGCACTTCTTAAAACTGCACTATGTAAGATTTATTTCAGTAAAACACTTCATGTTCAAAGCACTTACAATATCCCAAATGTTTCCAGCTATTTGTAAATGGCAAGATGCTATTTTAGGTGTGAATCACGTCCATCAACATGATTTCTGCCCTATCCAGATTCTGAGGTGAAGACCATGGGCCCGTTCTTCGTACCTCGCTTAATACATCTAAGATGATTTGACAAATCCCAGATCTTTTAATCGTGATAACTGATCTCTGGCTAATTTGGTTCTTCAGACGAATTTGCGGATTGGATTAAAATATCTGGATTAAATGATCACAGATCACAGCGCGTTCTTGTGTTCCCTGAAGAGGGCAGATGCATCGATACTCGAAACCACAATCAGCAATGCAGCGATTGGCTGGCGTCAAGACAGCAACGTAATGACATCATATAATTAAAAAAGCCACCTGGCAAAAAAACTTGACAAATTATACAATAAAAACCCCACGAATTTCTGGACCTTTATAAGGAAACAGCCAAACCACCAAACCAACATAAAAGTTATGATTTATGAAGTTTATTAACCATAGTTGTTTATTGTAGAGTTTACTGTGCTGTGAGTAATTGTGGGCGCATCAGTGTAATCTGATGCTGCTTTAAATGTTGTACATGTCATGTCATGACTACCATGTTGCTCGGAACTGCACCTAAGAATTTCACCTACTGTTGCACTTGTGCATATGTAGAGTGACAAATAAAGTGATTTGATTTTGATTTGATTTGATTTTGATAGATTAATGATAAATGTTTTTTGTTTTTTTAACATGATTACCAATTATTTATATTCACGATTTTATACAGTATTTGTACACCCTTTACATTTTTATTTAAATGTTGTAATTTAATTTTTAATTCAATTTGGAGCAGATTTGTAACGTGACAGTATTAAAGTTTCTTAAGGGTCAAGATCAAATTCTCTGCATCTCTTGCGCTGCATCAAGCCATCCCATAATATCTGTCATCACTTAAATTAATGCACGGCTCAGAGTAACTGTACAACATGTGTGTAAACCTCCAATAAAATTATAAAGTAATTATTCCATCACAAATAAATCGCTCAATCAAGTGGCTGTGTCTATATTATTATAAACAACATTATAATATTATATACATTCTCATATACATATAGCCTACAATATAACATTTTTATATTATTATTATTATTATTTAAAATTATTATTATTGCCCCTGGTTCAGTAATGAACTCTTGTAATAAAGTAGCAGTGGCTGGGACAGATTTTAAGTATCACCTCAAGATGAATCTAATCCTGTTTACATGAAATAAGCCGCTCGAGCAGGTTTAAGCTTACGGACCTGTTGCTATGACAACAAGTCCAGGATGAGCTTCGAAGAACCAAACAATCCAAAATCATGCCAAATCATCAACAATCAAATCCAGCTAACTGAGTTAGCGACGTACGAAGAACGGGCCCCATATGTCCCATGATTCCGCGCTCAAACGTGACATCATCAAACTACGCCTTTGTTTTGAACAGCCGACCTCTAGCGCAGGGCTGGGTGATAAAACAGTTACGATATGTATCGCGATTAGAGCTGCAACAACGAATCGATAAAATTCGATAACTAAAAGAGTTGGCAACGAATTTCATTATCGATTCGTTGTGTCGCGCAACTATTATACCCCTCAATAAGACGCGGAGATGTTTGAGTATAAAAAAAGCAAGAGTGGAAGCGGGCGATCTGTGCTGTACCATAGTTGCCAAGTCCGCGTATAACACGTGACTTTGGGCTTCTTTATTTGGCAAGTCGCGTTAAAAAAATCACGAGTCTCGGGTTGCGTTTTTTTGGGCTTATTTAACCTCTTAACTGTCACCGTTCCACAGGTGGGACGCCTTGTGCTCTTTTTTTTGATCGCCTTTTTTCATATCATATATTTAAGTAATTATCACAAATTAGGTATCATTTGAAAGCTTACAAACTCAAAATTCATCCTGTGAAAACCGTTTTGAAATCGGACATTGTGTTGCCATGGAAACGTTACTCTAAATTATTCTAGTGGGCTCCTCCCCTAGTGGGCGCTGTCATGTTTCATATTACAACAATTATTTTAACTACTTTATATTCAAAATCTTTTCCAATCTTGACAAAACGCATATTGTCGGAAAGGTCTGAGTCTCAAGGGTCCATATTTGGTGACTGTTTTGTGATGGAAGTAATATTTTGACAGAAATTTACAGGAAAATGCATCAAAACAACAATAAATGGAATTTGAATGACACCCGGTGGCTATTTTTGGTACAGCACCCTAAACAAAATCTCATGGGGACTTCAATTTTTGTGATATCAACTTCAAATTTGGAACACAAATTGGTTAGACATATGGCTTTGATTTTATAGTAATTTGAGTAAATTTTTTTTTGTAAAATATATATTTTATATGAAATAAAAAATATTTAGTACAGTATTTTTCATTTACAGTAAATTTAAACTTCCATAACTATTTCATACTTTCATATTTTGAATTGCTTTCACTTCAGCAATAATCTGCAGAATGTCGTCTTTAAAACGAGACCAAACTTTGGTCTATATTCCAAAGCATTCTTGAATTACAGCCCTTTAAGTTTGGATAGTGCATTTTCATGTGCATTCTCAAAAAGGGGGGTGACAGTCAAAGGGTTAAAAAAATGTGGTTGCTTGTTCGGAAAATATAATAAGCCACTGAGTGTGGTCATAGATGTATACGTAGATGCCTCATTAGCGACTGCACGGATCAGTAGAATGAGGCATCTACTATCGATATATCTTTAACCACGATCAAATTTGACCTCACTCTCCGGAAGTTATGGCGGAGCTCAGAGACGATCACGTTCGTCTGATAAGAGGTAAAATAATAGCATAAATACTGCTGGGTTTCTCTCAGAAACTGATGGTTTGTCTAGATCAGACCCTTATTCATCATCTGGTGTCGTTTAAAGCTGCACTGAAACTGTCATTTGGACCTTGAACCGTTTGGGGCCCATTGAAGTCCATTATATGGAGAACAATCCTGGAATGTTTTCATCCAAAACCTTAATTTCTTTTCGACTGCAGAAAGAAAGACATGGACAGCTTGGATGACATGGGGGTGAGGAAATTATCAGCAAAAGTTGATTTAAAAGTGAACTAATCCTTTAAGTCACTACAAAATCCCACTTTTGTTCCGTTTGGAAGTGAGGAGCGTGCCGTCCCGCCAGTAGCTCTTCTGGTACTTGTTATCCAGTTAGCGTTAGCTTGTTAATAACAGTAGTAAAGCAGGGGTGGTATCATTTGCAAGACTAAAGACACGTTTTTATTCACTCGCCTTTTTTGGCCCATTCATTTTTCAATCTGTTATGTTAATTTCGTTGACAAATAATTTGTCAATATTTTAATCAACAACATTTTTCACAGACAAAAACGAGACGAAAATCAAAACCAGCTTTGAATGACAAAAACTATGACTAATATCTATTGTCATTTTCGGTCTTAAAGTGACAGCAGTCCATTAACATGCTCTTGTGCTCTTAATATTAATCAAACAACAAAAGGCAGAGAAAATCACCTCTTTAGTTTTAAAAAGGATTCATTATATTTATTATACATTAATCATTTAATCCATATTTAATCTATAAGGAATGTTGTTATAAAGAATGCATATCATTCATTGTGTTCTTCTTTAGGAGGAGTAGTTTTATTTAATTGTTTCATAATATTTGTTTATATGTCACAGCGGTTAAATCTGTGTCTGTATTGCATGTTTAAACTTTAATATCATTCATATTAATAGGTTAAAACAGTAGATGTTTTATAATGGGTTTGGACATTTTGGAGAAATTCTTAATGCATTACAATTTAACTAAACCCATTAAATTGTGTTTGTGAGTGTAGTGTAGAGAACAAGTTCTAACATCCTGTTAAGTTTTCTGATTAGTATTTTTCTTTACTAAAAAATTAAAGATTTATAGATTTATTGTAGCAACCTGTGCACTTTCTGAAGGTTTTTTTGCACTGAATTTGCACTGTCAGTTCTGTTTTTGAATAAAGGATTGGAAATTAATGCTTTTTTAATCCGATTAATCGAAGAAAAATAATAATAATCGACAGGTTAATTGATTATTTAAATAACAGGGTTCCCACTTGTCCTGGAAAACCTTGAAAACCTGGAAAATGTATGATACATTGTATCAGTAGAAACCCGGTAGTATATTGGAATGATGGTACTTTCCCCCCTCATATCCCCCTGAGACGAGAGAATTATGCATTTTATTTCTGGAAAAAATCCTCAGATGACGCAAATATCGTCATTTTGTGTCATCGGAGGATTTTTGGCCAGAGGCTATAGACTAAAGGAGCCGGTTCCGCATGTTTTCAACCCCATAACCAACGCCCATAAGGGTGGGATCTCACTCTGAATTATTTTGAGATATAGTCAGAATTGCGGAAAAAAATTTCTCGCAATATCGAGTTTATATCTTGCAATTATTACTTTTCTCAGAATTGACATAAAGTCCAAAAGTTTGAGGGAAAAAAGACAGATTTTTTTTGCGAGAAAATCACAATTGCAAAAAAAAAAAAAAATTCAGAATAGCAAGATATGTCGCAATTACCCTTTTTTTTATTCTGTGGCGGAAACAAGCTTCCTTAGTCATAATGTATGATTAAGAGCTCATATTAAAAAGATAAAAACTGATTTTATAGTTAAGTCATGGCAATAAACTGTGCGCCTTTTAAAGACTTAGAGAGCGATATATTACTTTAGGAGTGATCCTTGTCTTTTATTCTCACTGTAGTAAAATTTTAAATGTCCTGGAAAATGATCGCTGAAAAAGAGTGGGAACCCTGAATAATCGTTAGTTGCAGCCCTACACTTCAGAAACTGAAAATCTGACGAGCTTTCGGCGCATATTCTCACAGGGAAGCGAGATAAATCTGATAACGTATAGCCTATAACTGTCTGAATTTATATTCCTCTTGTGGCCCATATTGTGAAAAAAAATTAGAAGAGAAGTATAGGCCCATTTCGTGTTAAACGAGTTGTTTTTGAAATAAAGCTGCTCTTACTTTCTGATAATAATACAGATATTATTGCAGTGTTCTGACATATATTATAGATTGATAATCATGTTAATTATAGGCCTATAATTCCTTGTTTAATTGGGCAAAATGTTTTTAAATAATGGAGTAAGCTAATCTATCTATTCTTTTATTATGCAGCATGTCGGTTAAGCATTGATGCGTTATGAAATTATTGCGTAATGTATATTTTAGTATTGTTGCGCTGCTATTCTACTGTGCTCTGTCTGTTTGAATCGCATGCATGGGACTTTCTAACGTTTCCAGATGAGGATATAACTGTAAAATATAAGTTATGCTCTAAGGAAGACACGCCTTAAAAGCGTTAAACGGCACACACATCTGTCAAAGCACGACCGCGGTAAAGACTTAGACTTTGGGTTGAAGCTCTTAAAGCTGTTTTTCATATCCTTCTGGGACGCAGGAAAAGACTTTAGTCCACTGTAGTGGACATTATATGTTAGTGAATTTATTATTTATTTATGTCTGGATGTCCTGTAAAGAGCACATTCAGCTTTTCAGAGATGCCACATGTTTTGAGGTGTAATCATGATAACGACAACTCGTATGTCTTAAAAATGACTGGCATTAAGTGATTCTATTTAGCGCCTTATGGAAATATATTTTGTAATCATCTTATGTAATGGGGTCCATGTCCACCGGTTTGGTTCAGGTGTGTTTGATTAGGGTTAGAGCTAAACACTGCAGGACTTAAAGCATTGTTTATCAGGCATTTGGGAGGCACAAGTTACGCTTATTTTTTTAAAATTACATGTTGCCCCAAGAACATATTCAATATGTAAATTAGATGTGTTGTATTGAATAGGGCTACCCATTTATGGCCATTTTATCCACATATTGCATAAAGTAAAACGGTATATCAATTCCATTCAGACCGTTTGGGCTGTTTCCACAGTGTTTTCCATACAGTGACAATGTGGGCTTTAGATCAGTAATTTAGTTTATATGGTTAATTTAGTTTAATAATTAGATTTATTTGGATATTTAGTTGAAAATGTAGTGTCCCCAACTGAGCAAGCCAAGCCAGAGGCAACAGAGGCAAGGAAACCAAAACCCCATCAGGAGCAGAATGGAGGAAAATAAACCTTGGAGAAACCAGACTCAGTCGGGGGGGCAGTTCTCCTCTGGCCAATTAACAAACAGCGTATGATTATAATTCTGGCAACTTTACAGGTCAGAGGTCATAATAGATCGGAATAATCGAAATATCAGAGTCATCACGCCGGAGACGGGTTTATTGAGGATGATGTGTCGATTAAATAATTATTAAATAGGAATAATCGGAATATCGGAGTCATCACGCAGGAGACGGGTTTATTGAGGATGATGTGTCGATTAAATAATTATTAAATAGGAATAATCGAAATATCGGAGTCATCACGCCGGAGACGGGTTTATTGAGGATGATGTGTCGATTAAATAATTATTAAATAGGAATAATCGGAATATCGGAGTCATCACGCCGGAGACGGGTTTATTGAGGATGACGTGTCGATTAAACAATTATTAAATAGGAATAATCGGAATATCGGAGTCATCACGCCGGAGACGGGTTTATTGAGGATGATGTGTCGATTAAACAATTATTAAATAGGAATAATCGGAATATCAGAGTCATCACGACGGAGACGGGTTTATTGAGGATGATGTGTCGATTAAATAATTATTAAATAGGAATAATCGAAATATCAGAGTCATCACGACGGAGACGGGTTTATTGAGGATGATGTGTCGATTAAACAATTATTAAATAGGAATAATCGAAATATCAGAGTCATCACGACGGAGACGGGTTTATTGAGGATGATGTGTCGATTAAACAATTATTAAATAGGAATAATCGAAATATCAGAGTCATCACGACGGAGACGGGTTTATTGAGGATGATGTGTCGATTAAACAATTATTAAATAGGAATAATCGAAATATCAGAGTCATCACGACGGAGACGGGTTTATTGAGGATGACGTGTCGATTAAACAATTATTAAATAGGAATAATCGAAATATCAGAGTCATCACGACGGAGACGGGTTTATTGAGGATGATGTGTCGATTAAACAATTATTAAATAGGAATAATCGAAATATCGGAGTCATCACGCAGGAGACGGGTTTATTGAGGATGATGTGTCGATTAAACAATTATTAAATAGGAATAATCGGAATATCGGAGTCATCACGCCGGAGACGGGTTTATTGAGGATGATGTGTCGATTAAACAATTATTAAATAGGAATAATCGGAATATCGGAGTCATCACGCCGGAGACGGGTTTATTGAGGATGATGTGTCGATTAAACAATTATTAAATAGGAATAATCGGAATATCAGAGTCATCACGACGGAGACGGGTTTATTGAGGATGATGTGTCGATTAAATAATTATTAAATAGGAATAATCGAAATATCAGAGTCATCACACCAGAGACGGGTTTATTGAGGATGACGTGTCGATTAAACAATTATTAAATAGGAATAATCGGAATATCGGAGTCATCACACCGGAGACGGGTTTATTGAGGATGATGTGTCGATTAAACAATTATTAAATAGGAATAATCGGAATATCGGAGTCATCACACCGGAGACGGGTTTATTGAGGATGATGTGTCGATTAAACAATTATTAAATAGGAATAATCGGAATATCAGAGTCATCACACCAGAGACGGGTTTATTGAGGATGACGTGTCGATTAAACAATTATTAAATAGGAATAATCGGAATATCGGAGTCATCACACCGGAGACGGGTTTATTGAGGATGATGTGTCGATTAAACAATTATTAAATAGGAATAATCGGAATATCGGAGTTATCACGCCAGAGACGGGTTTATTGAGGATGATGTGTCGATTAAACAATTATTAAATAGGAATAATCGGAATATCAGAGTCATCACGCCGGAGACGGGTTTATTGAGGATGATGTGTCGATTAAACAATTATTAAATAGGAATAATCGAAATATCAGAGTCATCACACCAGAGACGGGTTTATTGAGGATGACGTGTCGATTAAACAATTATTAAATAGGAATAATCGGAATATCGGAGTCATCACACCGGAGACGGGTTTATTGAGGATGATGTGTCGATTAAACAATTATTAAATAGGAATAATCGGAATATCGGAGTTATCACGCCAGAGACGGGTTTATTGAGGATGATGTGTCGATTAAACAATTATTAAATAGGAATAATCGGAATATCGGAGTCATCACACCAGAGACGGGTTTATTGAGGATGACGTGTCGATTAAACAATTATTAAATAGGAATAATCGGAATATCGGAGTCATCACGCAGGAGACGGGTTTATTGAGGATGATGTGTCGATTAAACAATTATTAAATAGGAATAATCGGAATATCGGAGTCATCACACCAGAGACGGGTTTATTGAGGATGATGTGTCGATTAAACAATTATTAAATTGGAATAATCGGAATATCGGAGTTATCACGCCAGAGACGGGTTTATTGAGGATGATGTGTCGATTAAACAATTATTAAATAGGAATAATCGGAATATCGGAGTCATCACGCCGGAGACGGGTTTATTGAGGATGATGTGTCGATTAAACAATTATTAAATAGGAATAATCGGAATATCGGAGTTATCACGCCAGAGACGGGTTTATTGAGGATGATGTGTCGATTAAACAATTATTAAATAGGAATAATCGGAATATCGGAGTCATCACGCCGGAGACGGGTTTATTGAGGATGATGTGTCGATTAAACAATTATTAAATTGGAATAATCGGAATATCGGAGTTATCACGCCAGAGACGGGTTTATTGAGGATGATGTGTCGATTAAACAATTATTAAATAGGAATAATCGGAATATCAGAGTCATCACGCCAGAGACGGGTTTATTGAGGATGACGTGTCGATTAAACAATTATTAAATAGGAATAATCGAAATATCGGAGTCATCACGCAGGAGACGGGTTTATTGAGGATGATGTGTCGATTAAATAATTATTAAATAGGAATAATCGAAATATCAGAGTCATCACACCAGAGACGGGTTTATTGAGGATGATGTGTCGATTAAACAATTATTAAATAGGAATAATCGGAATATCAGAGTCATCACGCCAGAGACGGGTTTATTGAGGATGATGTGTCGATTAAACAATTATTAAATAGGAATAATCGAAATATCGGAGTCATCACGCAGGAGACGGGTTTATTGAGGATGATGTGTCGATTAAATAATTATTAAATAGGAATAATCGAAATATCAGAGTCATCACACCAGAGACGGGTTTATTGAGGATGATGTGTCGATTAAACAATTATTAAATAGGAATAATCGGAATATCAGAGTCATCACGCCAGAGACGGGTTTATTGAGGATGATGTGTCGATTAAACAATTATTAAATAGGAATAATCGGAATATCGGAGTCATCACGCCAGAGACGGGTTTATTGAGGATGATGTGTCGATTTAATAATTATTAAATAGGAATAATCGAAATATCAGAGTCATCACGCAGGAGACGGGTTTATTGAGGATGATGTGTCGATTAAATAATTATTAAATAGGAATAATCTGAATATCGGAGTCATCACGCCAGAGACGGGTTTATTGAGGATGATGTGTCGATTTAATAATTATTAAATAGGAATAATCGAAATATCAGAGTCATCACACCAGAGACGGGTTTATTGAGGATGATGTGTCGATTAAATAATTATTAAATAGGAATAATCTGAATATCGGAGTCATCACGCCGGAGACGGGTTTATTGAGGATGATGTGTCGATTAAACAATTATTAAATAGGAATAATCGGAATATCGGAGTCATCACGCCAGAGACGGGTTTATTGAGGATGATGTGTCGATTAAACAATTATTAAATAGGAATAATCTGAATATCGGAGTTATCACGCAGGAGACGGGTTTATTGAGGATGATGTGTCGATTAAACAATTATTAAATAGGAATAATCGAAATATCAGAGTCATCACGCCGGAGACGGGTTTATTGAGGATGATGTGTCGATTAAACAATTATTAAATAGGAATAATCTGAATATCGGAGTTATCACGCAGGAGACGGGTTTATTGAGGATGATGTGTCGATTAAACAATTATTAAATAGGAATAATCGAAATATCAGAGTCATCACGCCGGAGACGGGTTTATTGAGGATGACGTGTCGATTAAACAATTATTAAATAGGAATAATCGAAATATCAGAGTCATCACACCAGAGACGGGTTTATTGAGGATGATGTGTCGATTAAACAATTATTAAATAGGAATAATCGGAATATCAGAGTCATCACGCAGGAGACGGGTTTATTGAGGATGACGTGTCGATTAAACAATTATTAAATAGGAATAATCGGAATATCGGAGTCATCACGACGGAGACGGGTTTATTGAGGATGATGTGTCTATTAAATAATTATTAAATAGGAATAATCGGAATATCAGAGTCATCACGCCAGAGACGGGTTTATTGAGGATGACGTGTCGATTAAACAATTATTAAATAGGAATAATCGGAATATCAGAGTCATCACGACGGAGACGGGTTTATTGAGGATGACGTGTCTATTAAATAATTATTAAATAGGAATAATCGGAATATCAGAGTCATCACACCAGAGACGGGTTTATTGAGGATGACGTGTCAATTAAACAATTATTAAATAGGAATAATCGGAATATCAGAGTCATCACGACGGAGACGGGTTTATTGAGGATGATGTGTCGATTAAATAATTATTAAATAGGAATAATCGGAATATCAGAGTCATCACACCAGAGACGGGTTTATTGAGGATGACGTGTCAATTAAACAATTATTAAATAGGAATAATCGGAATATCGGAGTCATCACGACGGAGACGGGTTTATTGAGGATGATGTGTCTATTAAATAATTATTAAATAGGAATAATCGGAATATCAGAGTTATCACGACGGAGACGGGTTTATTGAGGATGACGTGTCTATTAAATAATTATTAAATAGGAATAATCGGAATATCAGAGTCATCACGACGGAGACGGGTTTATTGAGGATGACGTGTCTATTAAATAATTATTAAATAGGAATAATCGGAATATCAGAGTCATCACACCAGAGACGGGTTTATTGAGGATGATGTGTCGATTAAACAATTATTAAATAGGAATAATCGGAATATCAGAGTCATCACGACGGAGACGGGTTTATTGAGGATGATGTGTCAATTAAACAATTATTAAATAGGAATAATCGGAATATCAGAGTCATCACGACGGAGACGGGTTTATTGAGGATGATGTGTCGATTAAATAATTATTAAATAGGAATAATCGAAATATCAGAGTCATCACGACGGAGACGGGTTTATTGAGGATGATGTGTCGATTAAATAATTATTAAATAGGAATAATCGAAATATCAGAGTCATCACGCCAGAGACGGGTTTATTGAGGATGACGTGTCTATTAAATAATTATTAAATAGGAATAATCGGAATATCAGAGTCATCACACCAGAGACGGGTTTATTGAGGATGATGTGTCGATTAAACAATTATTAAATAGGAATAATCGGAATATCAGAGTCATCACGCCGGAGACGGGTTTATTGAGGATGATGTGTCGATTAAACAATTATTAAATAGGAATAATCGAAATATCAGAGTCATCACGACGGAGACGGGTTTATTGAGGATGACGTGTTGATTAAACAATTATTAAATAGGAATAATCGAAATATCGGAGTTATCACGCAGGAGACGGTTTTATTGAGGATGACGTGTCGATTAAACAATTATTAAAGTGCAATATTCGAAGGATTGGAGGCAACACGCCAGAGACGGGTTTATTGAGGATGACATATCGATTTAACAATTATTAAATAGGAATAATCGAAATATCGGAGTTATCACGCAGGAGACGGTTTTATTGAGGATGATGTGTTGATTAAACAATTATTAAATAGGAATAATCTGAATATCGGAGTTATCACGCAGGAGACGGGTTTATTGAGGATGATGTGTTGATTAAACAATTATTAAATAGGAATAATCGAAATATCGGAGTTATCACGCAGGAGACGGTTTTATTGAGGATGACGTGTCGATTAAACAATTATTAAAGTGCAATATTCGAAGGATTGGAGGCAACACGCCAGAGACGGGTTTATTGAGGATGACATATCGATTTAACAATTATTAAATAGGAATAATCGAAATATCGGAGTTATCACGCAGGAGACGGTTTTATTGAGGATGACGTGTCGATTAAACAATTATTAAATAGGAATAATCGAAATATCGGAGTCATCACGCCGGAGACGGGTTTATTGAGGATGACGTGTCGATTAAACAATTATTAAATAGGAATAATCGAAATATCGGAGTCATCACGACGGAGACGGGTTTATTGAGGATGACGTGTTGATTAAACAATTATTAAATAGGAATAATCGAAATATCGGAGTCATCACGCCGGAGACGGGTTTATTGAGGATGACGTGTCGATTAAACAATTATTAAATAGGAATAATCGAAATATCAGAGTCATCACGACGGAGACGGGTTTATTGAGGATGATGTGTCGATTAAACAATTATTAAATAGGAATAATCTGAATATCGGAGTTATCACGCAGGAGACGGGTTTATTGAGGATGATGTGTCGATTAAACAATTATTAAATAGGAATAATCGAAATATCAGAGTCATCACGCCGGAGACGGGTTTATTGAGGATGACGTGTCGATTAAACAATTATTAAATAGGAATAATCGAAATATCAGAGTCATCACGCCGGAGACGGGTTTATTGAGGATGACGTGTCGATTAAACAATTATTAAATAGGAATAATCGAAATATCAGAGTCATCACGACGGAGACGGGTTTATTGAGGATGACGTGTCGATTAAACAATTATTAAATAGGAATAATCGAAATATCAGAGTCATCACGCCGGAGACGGGTTTATTGAGGATGATGTGTCGATTAAACAATTATTAAATAGGAATAATCGAAATATCAGAGTCATCACGCCGGAGACGGGTTTATTGAGGATGATGTGTCGATTAAACAATTATTAAATAGGAATAATCGAAATATCAGAGTCATCACGCCGGAGACGGGTTTATTGAGGATGATGTGTCGATTAAACAATTATTAAATAGGAATAATCGAAATATCAGAGTCATCACGACGGAGACGGGTTTATTGAGGATGACGTGTCGATTAAACAATTATTAAATAGGAATAATCGAAATATCAGAGTCATCACGCCGGAGACGGGTTTATTGAGGATGACGTGTCGATTAAACAATTATTAAATAGGAATAATCGAAATATCAGAGTCATCACGACGGAGACGGGTTTATTGAGGATGACGTGTCGATTAAACAATTATTAAATAGGAATAATCGAAATATCAGAGTCATCACGCCGGAGACGGGTTTATTGAGGATGACGTGTCGATTAAACAATTATTAAATAGGAATAATCGAAATATCAGAGTCATCACGACGGAGACGGGTTTATTGAGGATGACGTGTCGATTAAACAATTATTAAATAGGAATAATCGAAATATCAGAGTCATCACGCCGGAGACGGGTTTATTGAGGATGATGTGTCGATTAAACAATTATTAAATAGGAATAATCGAAATATCAGAGTCATCACGCCGGAGACGGGTTTATTGAGGATGACGTGTCGATTAAACAATTATTAAATAGGAATAATCGAAATATCAGAGTCATCACGCCGGAGACGGGTTTATTGAGGATGATGTGTCGATTAAACAATTATTAAATAGGAATAATCGGAATATCAGAGTCATCACGACGGAGACGGGTTTATTGAGGATGATGTGTCAATTAAACAATTATTAAATAGGAATAATCGGAATATCAGAGTCATCACGACGGAGACGGGTTTATTGAGGATGATGTGTCGATTAAATAATTATTAAATAGGAATAATCGAAATATCAGAGTCATCACGACGGAGACGGGTTTATTGAGGATGATGTGTCGATTAAATAATTATTAAATAGGAATAATCGAAATATCAGAGTCATCACGCCAGAGACGGGTTTATTGAGGATGACGTGTCTATTAAATAATTATTAAATAGGAATAATCGGAATATCAGAGTCATCACACCAGAGACGGGTTTATTGAGGATGATGTGTCGATTAAACAATTATTAAATAGGAATAATCGGAATATCAGAGTCATCACGCCGGAGACGGGTTTATTGAGGATGATGTGTCGATTAAACAATTATTAAATAGGAATAATCGAAATATCAGAGTCATCACGACGGAGACGGGTTTATTGAGGATGACGTGTTGATTAAACAATTATTAAATAGGAATAATCGAAATATCGGAGTTATCACGCAGGAGACGGTTTTATTGAGGATGACGTGTTGATTAAACAATTATTAAAGTGCAATATTCGAAGGATTGGAGGCAACACGCCAGAGACGGGTTTATTGAGGATGACATATCGATTTAACAATTATTAAATAGGAATAATCGAAATATCGGAGTTATCACGCAGGAGACGGTTTTATTGAGGATGATGTGTTGATTAAACAATTATTAAATAGGAATAATCTGAATATCGGAGTTATCACGCAGGAGACGGGTTTATTGAGGATGATGTGTTGATTAAACAATTATTAAATAGGAATAATCGAAATATCGGAGTTATCACGCAGGAGACGGTTTTATTGAGGATGACGTGTCGATTAAACAATTATTAAAGTGCAATATTCGAAGGATTGGAGGCAACACGCCAGAGACGGGTTTATTGAGGATGACATATCGATTTAACAATTATTAAATAGGAATAATCGAAATATCGGAGTTATCACGCAGGAGACGGTTTTATTGAGGATGACGTGTCGATTAAACAATTATTAAATAGGAATAATCGAAATATCGGAGTCATCACGCCGGAGACGGGTTTATTGAGGATGACGTGTCGATTAAACAATTATTAAATAGGAATAATCGAAATATCAGAGTCATCACGCCGGAGACGGGTTTATTGAGGATGACGTGTCGATTAAACAATTATTAAATAGGAATAATCGAAATATCGGAGTCATCACGCCGGAGACGGGTTTATTGAGGATGACGTGTCGATTAAACAATTATTAAATAGGAATAATCGAAATATCAGAGTCATCACGACGGAGACGGGTTTATTGAGGATGATGTGTCGATTAAACAATTATTAAATAGGAATAATCTGAATATCGGAGTTATCACGCAGGAGACGGGTTTATTGAGGATGATGTGTCGATTAAACAATTATTAAATAGGAATAATCGAAATATCAGAGTCATCACGCCGGAGACGGGTTTATTGAGGATGACGTGTCGATTAAACAATTATTAAATAGGAATAATCGAAATATCGGAGTCATCACGCCGGAGACGGGTTTATTGAGGATGACGTGTCGATTAAACAATTATTAAATAGGAATAATCGAAATATCAGAGTCATCACGACGGAGACGGGTTTATTGAGGATGACGTGTCGATTAAACAATTATTAAATAGGAATAATCGAAATATCAGAGTCATCACGCCGGAGACGGGTTTATTGAGGATGATGTGTCGATTAAACAATTATTAAATAGGAATAATCGAAATATCAGAGTCATCACGCCGGAGACGGGTTTATTGAGGATGATGTGTCGATTAAACAATTATTAAATAGGAATAATCGAAATATCAGAGTCATCACGCCGGAGACGGGTTTATTGAGGATGATGTGTCGATTAAACAATTATTAAATAGGAATAATCGAAATATCAGAGTCATCACGACGGAGACGGGTTTATTGAGGATGACGTGTCGATTAAACAATTATTAAATAGGAATAATCGAAATATCAGAGTCATCACGCCGGAGACGGGTTTATTGAGGATGACGTGTCGATTAAACAATTATTAAATAGGAATAATCGAAATATCAGAGTCATCACGACGGAGACGGGTTTATTGAGGATGACGTGTCGATTAAACAATTATTAAATAGGAATAATCGAAATATCAGAGTCATCACGCCGGAGACGGGTTTATTGAGGATGACGTGTCGATTAAACAATTATTAAATAGGAATAATCGAAATATCAGAGTCATCACGACGGAGACGGGTTTATTGAGGATGACGTGTCGATTAAACAATTATTAAATAGGAATAATCGAAATATCAGAGTCATCACGCCGGAGACGGGTTTATTGAGGATGATGTGTCGATTAAACAATTATTAAATAGGAATAATCGAAATATCAGAGTCATCACACCAGAGACGGGTTTATTGAGGATGACGTGTCGATTAAACAATTATTAAATAGGAATAATCGGAATATCGGAGTCATCACGCAGGAGACGGGTTTATTGAGGATGATGTGTCTATTAAATAATTATTAAATAGGAATAATCGGAATATCAGAGTCATCACGCCAGAGACGGGTTTATTGAGGATGACGTGTCTATTAAATAATTATTAAATAGGAATAATCGGAATATCAGAGTCATCACACCAGAGACGGGTTTATTGAGGATGATGTGTCGATTAAACAATTATTAAATAGGAATAATCGGAATATCAGAGTCATCACGCCGGAGACGGGTTTATTGAGGATGATGTGTCGATTAAACAATTATTAAATAGGAATAATCGGAATATCGGAGTCATCACGCCGGAGACGGGTTTATTGAGGATGATGTGTCGATTAAACAATTATTAAATAGGAATAATCGAAATATCAGAGTCATCACGACGGAGACGGGTTTATTGAGGATGACGTGTTGATTAAACAATTATTAAATAGGAATAATCGAAATATCGGAGTTATCACGCAGGAGACGGGTTTATTGAGGATGACGTGTCGATTAAACAATTATTAAAGTGCAATATTCGAAGGATTGGAGGCAACACGCCAGAGACGGGTTTATTGAGGATGACATATCGATTTAACAATTATTAAATAGGAATAATCGAAATATCGGAGTTATCACGCAGGAGACGGTTTTATTGAGGATGACGTGTCGATTAAACAATTATTAAATAGGAATAATCGAAATATCGGAGTCATCACGCCGGAGACGGGTTTATTGAGGATGACGTGTCGATTAAACAATTATTAAATAGGAATAATCGAAATATCAGAGTTATCACGACGGAGACGGGTTTATTGAGGATGACGTGTCGATTAAACAATTATTAAATAGGAATAATCGAAATATCAGAGTCATCACGACGGAGACGGGTTTATTGAGGATGACGTGTTGATTAAACAATTATTAAATAGGAATAATCGAAATATCAGAGTCATCACGCCGGAGACGGGTTTATTGAGGATGACGTGTCGATTAAACAATTATTAAATAGGAATAATCGAAATATCAGAGTCATCACGACGGAGACGGGTTTATTGAGGATGACGTGTTGATTAAACAATTATTAAATAGGAATAATCGAAATATCGGAGTTATCACGCAGGAGACGGTTTTATTGAGGATGACGTGTCGATTAAACAATTATTAAAGTGCAATATTCGAAGGATTGGAGGCAACACGCCAGAGACGGGTTTATTGAGGATGACATATCGATTTAACAATTATTAAATAGGAATAATCGAAATATCGGAGTTATCACGCAGGAGACGGTTTTATTGAGGATGACGTGTCGATTAAACAATTATTAAATAGGAATAATCGAAATATCGGAGTTATCACGCAGGAGACGGTTTTATTGAGGATGACGTGTCGATTAAACAATTATTAAATAGGAATAATCGAAATATCGGAGTTATCACGCAGGAGACGGTTTTATTGAGGATGATGTGTCGATTAAACAATTATTAAATAGGAATAATCGAAATATCGGAGTCATCACGCCGGAGACGGGTTTATTGAGGATGATGTGTCGATTAAACAATTATTAAATAGGAATAATCGAAATATCAGAGTTATCACGACGGAGACGGGTTTATTGAGGATGACGTGTCGATTAAACAATTATTAAATAGGAATAATCGAAATATCAGAGTTATCACGACGGAGACGGGTTTATTGAGGATGACGTGTCGATTAAACAATTATTAAAGTGCAATATTCGAAGGATTGGAGGCAACACGCCAGAGACGGGTTTATTGAGGATGACATATCGATTTAACAATTATTAAATAGGAATAATCGAAATATCGGAGTTATCACGCAGGAGACGGTTTTATTGAGGATGACGTGTCGATTAAACAATTATTAAATAGGAATAATCGAAATATCAGAGTCATCACGCCGGAGACGGGTTTATTGAGGATGACGTGTCGATTAAACAATTATTAAATAGGAATAATCGAAATATCAGAGTTATCACGACGGAGACGGGTTTATTGAGGATGACGTGTTGATTAAACAATTATTAAATAGGAATAATCGAAATATCAGAGTCATCACGACGGAGACGGGTTTATTGAGGATGATGTGTCGATTAAACAATTATTAAATAGGAATAATCGAAATATCGGAGTCATCACGCCGGAGACGGGTTTATTGAGGATGACGTGTCGATTAAACAATTATTAAATAGGAATAATCGAAATATCGGAGTTATCACGCAGGAGACGGTTTTATTGAGGATGACGTGTCGATTAAACAATTATTAAATAGGAATAATCGAAATATCGGAGTCATCACGCCGGAGACGGGTTTATTGAGGATGACGTGTCGATTAAACAATTATTAAATAGGAATAATCGAAATATCAGAGTTATCACGACGGAGACGGGTTTATTGAGGATGACGTGTTGATTAAACAATTATTAAATAGGAATAATCGAAATATCAGAGTCATCACGACGGAGACGGGTTTATTGAGGATGACGTGTTGATTAAACAATTATTAAATAGGAATAATCGAAATATCGGAGTTATCACGCAGGAGACGGTTTTATTGAGGATGACGTGTCGATTAAACAATTATTAAATAGGAATAATCGAAATATCGGAGTTATCACGCAGGAGACGGTTTTATTGAGGATGACGTGTCGATTAAACAATTATTAAATAGGAATAATCGAAATATCGGAGTTATCACGCAGGAGACGGTTTTATTGAGGATGATGTGTCGATTAAACAATTATTAAATAGGAATAATCGAAATATCGGAGTCATCACGCCGGAGACGGGTTTATTGAGGATGATGTGTCGATTAAACAATTATTAAATAGGAATAATCGAAATATCAGAGTTATCACGACGGAGACGGGTTTATTGAGGATGACGTGTCGATTAAACAATTATTAAATAGGAATAATCGAAATATCAGAGTTATCACGACGGAGACGGGTTTATTGAGGATGACGTGTCGATTAAACAATTATTAAAGTGCAATATTCGAAGGATTGGAGGCAACACGCCAGAGACGGGTTTATTGAGGATGACATATCGATTTAACAATTATTAAATAGGAATAATCGAAATATCGGAGTTATCACGCAGGAGACGGTTTTATTGAGGATGACGTGTCGATTAAACAATTATTAAATAGGAATAATCGAAATATCGGAGTTATCACGCAGGAGACGGTTTTATTGAGGATGACGTGTCGATTAAACAATTATTAAATAGGAATAATCGAAATATCGGAGTTATCACGCAGGAGACGGTTTTATTGAGGATGACGTGTCGATTAAACAATTATTAAATAGGAATAATCGAAATATCGGAGTTATCACGCAGGAGACGGTTTTATTGAGGATGACGTGTCGATTAAACAATTATTAAAGTGCAATATTCGATCAATTGGAGTCATCACGCCGGAGACGGGTTTATTGAGGATGCCGTGTCGATGAGGCAGTTTCAGGGGGCGTCTAATTGACACATAAAAGGTATTTACATAAACTTAATATTCCTCGCTAGATACATTTGAATAAATCTTGCATACATGATCCAGAAAGGCCTGTCGCAATAATCAATATATCGCACAATACATGTACATGACCTCAATAATTTTTTGTGATACAATATATCGCCCATTATGTTTACATGATAATGAATGTCGCCAACATTGTACTCAATTGTGCCGTCATCTTGTATGTTTTCCGTGACGGAGGCGAAAGTGCTTCTTGGGCAGTTCCTTCACACACACAGAGCGGTTATCGAAGTGTGTAAAAAAGCTGCAATTTTAGGCGTTCTAGTGTTTTCCTGACAACTACTGCACTGTAAAAAATGTATAATCTTCCCAACTCAAAATTTTCTAGTGACTGGTCACATCAAAATTTTTCAATTGGCCAAATTTAATTTCTGTGAATTGAATTTTATCAATTGTGGCAACAGTCTGTTAACATGGGCTCAATTAGAAATATGTTGAGCCAATGGAAAAATGTAATTTACCAACACTGTTAAAAATGTCAGGCCTCTCCAATTTAAAATTTTCTAGTGACCGATCACATCTAAATTTTTCAACTAAAAAATTTAGATGTGATCGGTCACTAGAAAACTTTGAATTGGAGAAATGTTTTCCAGTGAAACTGTGTGGTTGGTCCAATTAAATATTTTAAATTGTAGTAACAATTGTTTATTTCTCACTGTCGCAAAAGATAAAAATGACTAAAAACATAAATATATTAAGCAAAATACAGAACACAGACAACAGGGTTGACATTTTATCACATTACTTTATTAACAAGTAAATTCCAACACAGGATATTTGGGTGAAAATACCTCAATAAGGAAACTCTGAATCTTCTGCACAACAGGATGTCTTAAAGTGGTGAAGAAAACACGGCACTGCAAGCTAAAAACCTGCAAATAAAAATAAAAACTAACATTAATGGCAAAGTTTACCTGCATCACATCTGGCAAATGACAGAACAGAAGTTCTTCATTATATAATGAGGATGAGACGAATGAATGGATGAATATGAAAATCGAGCTTGACGTGTTTGATATTAAAAGGCAATAACTTAAGCCCTGAAAGAGGTCGACGCCAAACGTAATCTCCGGCACCGTGTTCAACGTTCGCATGCCGCATATATCACACAAATGACTTAATTTACTTATTACCTATCATTTTAGGCACATAAGACATGAGGAAAATAAAACTATTGGCTACCATTAGAGTAAACGAGAACATACTCATGAAACCAATGAATGCATGAACTCGTGATTCTACAAAATGTCTTTTAAACTTCATTCCGGGTCATGAAGCAAAACTCTGTAGAATAATTTCAGTGCTAAATACTCACCAACGTCTTTGTGAGATGAATATCTCTATTCTCTTGGGAATGTGTGTTTCGGTCTTCAGCACCTGCTGGTTCGGCTCCGCATTTTAAATCTCCACACGAACGCTTTTCTTCAAGCGCATTTTGCGCTTGCGTATAACGTTTTTCGGACGTAGGACTTGTTCAGCCAACATGGATTTTTCACTTCGACTTCATAGATTGACTGAGCACAATTAAATACGTTTGGTGAATATATACAATTTTAATTTTGAGTTAAAGCTATGATTAATACAATGCATCTTTTTGCATGGGGATAATTATTTGGAAGTCATTTATTGGGCCAATATGTAATGATCAATTGTCACAATTTTTCCCCAATTTTTTTTTTACAGTGTTTAGGGCTGTAAACGAATATTCTAAATTTGAATATATATTCGAATAGTTTAAAAAAACGAATTTCGAAGGTGAAAAATAATATTCTAAGAAAAAGAAAAAAAAATCGCAGCAGAGAAAGCGATTGTGTGTTATAAAGTCAGAATTGCAAGATATAGTCAGAATTGCGTGATATAAACTTGCAAGTCTTTTCTTCACAGTTGACTTTTTTGCGCAGTTGCGAGTTTATATCTTGCAATTGTGACTTCTTTTCTCAGAATTGTGAGATCTAAACTGCAATTGCAAGTTATAAAGTCCAATTCTGAGGAAAAAAGAATTGCGACAATTTTCACGTTTTAATCACAAATATGTAAACTCGCAATTGCAGGTCAGAATATCGAGATAAAAAGTCTCAATTACCTTTTCTTTCTATTCTGTGGTGTAAAGAAGCTTCCATAGTCATAATGTATGATTAAGAGCTCATATTGAAAAATGCTGGATTGTTAAGTAATGGCGATAAACTGTACGGCTTTTAAAGACTTCGAAAGCAATATTTGGCATGATCCTTGTCTTTTATTCCCGCCATAGTAAAATTGAAAATGTACTGGAAAATGGTTGCTGAAAAAGAGTGGGAACCCTGGTCCTGTTATTGACGTAATGCACCATTGACAAAATGCGCAACCAGATGTTCTAATAATTTTTTTTAGGGGGAATATTCAAACAGCCCTAAACTACTGACAGTTTGGAAGAATAAGCCCAAATGGACTCGATTTCAAAGCCGCAATCCCCTGTTCCGTCAACGCAGAATGACGAGTGTTAAAGCCGTTTCACAAGGGAAAATGTTTATTAACTATTTATTAAATGTTTTTTTTTT